>NC_056746.1:786983688-787103688 GCF_019279795.1 Protopterus annectens | reverse complement strand
AAGCTAGGAGGAAGACCGTCTCTTTGCAGAGAAAATTGGAACTTTATAAGAAAAGATCAATGGGTCTAAAAAATCATTGCTCAGGGGTACAAATTCAATTTCTGAGTGAGAACTACCACCTCCAAAAGGGTACCCAGACCTACCTTCAAACTAGTCTGCAGAAGCACTACAACAAGTGCAAAACCTAATAGCCCTAGGGGCAGTAGAACCTGTGCCTCCAGGACAAGTTGCAAAAGGATTCTGTTCCAGACTATTCCTTGTTCCCAGGAAAGAGGGAACTTGGCGTCCCATCCTGAACCTATCCTTTCTCAATACATTCCTAGTAATCCCAAAATTCAAAATGCTTACCTTACAACAGCTTCTACCAATGCTGCCAAACAAAGCTTGGATGGTCATCTTAGACCTAAAGGATGCTTACCTGCACATCTCAATAAGGAAATCATGCAGAAAATTCCTGCACTTCAGAGCATGATCATTACACTTTCAATTATCTGCTTTGCCATTTGGCTTATTGACTGCTCCAAGGTATTCACCAAATGTCTAGCTCCTGCCATTGCCTTTTGCAGGCAAAACAGATTTACCCTTACCTGGACAACTGTCTCATCCAGGCAGACTGCAAGAACTGCTCCTGTAGCACCGCTCATTTGTAAAAACCCTACTCACCTCTTTGGGGTTCACTATCAATGAAAGGAAATCAAAACAGACACCTACCAGGAAAATCATATTTCTGGGAGCCTTACTGGACACAGAACAGCAAATGGCCTTTCTGTCCCCCAAAAAACAAAGTTTCCTACCAAAATACTTCACTACTCTGGTCTCCTAAACCCAGCTTTCTGCCAGGAAATCCCTGCAAGCTCTAGGGTATGTGGCCTCATGCATCCTCCTGGTACCTCTGGCCAGACTGCACATGAGGAAAATTCAGTGGTACCTAAAGAACCTATGGTGTCAACACTCTCAACCTCTGGACACCTCCCTACCTGTGATCCATTGCATAAGATCAGAGTTCCTCTGGTGGGCCCAGGCCTGTGCTCTGGAACAAGGGACTTCCATTCACCCTCCGTCCATCAGACCAGACCATAACTACAGATGCTTCGGCCATAGCCTGGGACGCCCACCCAGAAGGCAGATGCACCCAAGGTCTCTGGGATGCTCAAATACTACCTTTGCACATCAGCCAAAAGGAAATTATAGCAGTGCAAAACTCTCTGGCATCCTTCAAACCCTACCTCAAACCAGGGGTTCTTCTCATAAAAACAGACAACACCACAGTCATGTGGTACATCAACAAACAGGGGGGGACACAATTTTGTCCCCTGTTCAGACTAGCCATGAACCTGTGGCTAACAGCCTCATCCACGGGACTACATCTTATAGCCCAATACCTACCGGGCATCAGCAACACCCTAGCACACCACTTAAGCAGAAACCTGCTGGACCCACATAAATGGCAAATCCACAGAGACTTTTTTCTGCAAATTACCCACACATGGGGGACCCCCCAGGTGGACCTCTTTGCCTCTCATTTAAATCACCAAGTACAGAAATTCTGCACCAGGGAGTACCATCACCTAGCCTGGAAGGTCGATGCCCTGACCTTCCCTTAGAATACCCTCTTTGTGTATGCATTCCCACCTCTTCCTTTCATTCCAAAAGTATTACTCAAGATAAGGGAGGAAAAACCAAAAACAATACTCATTGCCCCAGATTGGCCCAGACAGCATTGGTACCCACTGCTGCGAAGTCTCTCTCCAGCCCCCCTAGCGGCTACCTCTGATACCTCACCTGCTATCCCGGGGGGGGGGGGGAGAGACAATGCTGCATCTAGACCTTCAGACACTCAACCTCTCAGTATGGCTTACTCTACTATAACCAACAAGAAATCTATGCTAAGCAAGCGAGTCCTTGACATCACCACAGAAGTCAGAAGGCCCAGCACCAGAAAATCTTATGCTAGAAAACGGAAAAGATTCTGCTCCTGGTGCCAGTCCAAGGGGGCAGACATTCATCTCCCCTCCATTCCTCTTCTTCTAGATTATCGGGCTGAGCTTCTTAATAAGGATCTCTCCTTCTCCTCCATAAAGATCCATGCCTTTGCCATCTCGGCACACTTTGATACAGAACAGATATTGTTCTCCCACCCTCTTATCAAACTATTCCTTAGAGAAGCCTCTAATATCAGGCCTCCCAGAAGCCAGCCCACCCCAGCCTGGGATCTGAACTATGTTTTAGAAAAGCTTACTCTGCCCCCCTTCGAGCCTGCAGCATCCTCAGAATTAAAGTACCTCTCTTGGAAGAATGCCTTTCTCCTGGCTATCACTTCAGCCAAGAGAGTGTCACAGCTTCAAGCTTTAATGGCCATGGAGCCATTTATCATCTTCCATGCAGACAGGGTCTCCCTGAGAATCAACCCCTCCTTCATGCCAAAGGTGGTTTCGGATGTTACCCTCAATCAGGCCATCCACCTGCCCACCTTCTTCCCTAACCCTCAGAACAAAGGGGGAAATAATACTGCATTCTTTGGATGTGCACAGGCAACTCAGATTTTATCTGGATCGTACAAAGACATTCAAGAAAACTGACCAGTTCTTGGTCAGCTTTAAAACAGGGGCACAGGGGAAACCAATATCCAAACATACCATTTACAAATGGATAGCACTTTGCATCCAATTTTGCCACTCCTTGCATTAAAAATCACCCCCTAGGACCATCAGAACCCATTCCACTAGGGTAACTGTTACATTATATGAAAAATAGCTGTGTGTGCCTAGATAAGTCATTAGTTGCGAAACAGTCAAATAACTACAACCATGTCTTCACATGAGATCTGTGTGTCTGCTTGCTTGTTTATTTTTTAAATAAATAAAATCACAATTTCACATAGAATGTGTATATCTGTTTACTTATGTATGTATGTATGTATGTATGTATGAATGTCAGTTAAAATTGTACTGGCTAGTTCTACAGTAAACTCTCAGTTAATCGGCACCCATGAGGATTGGTAGATGCTGGATAACTGTAGTTTCTGTTTGCTTGACAGTTACTTAGAGTTGCCACCTTTTAAGCAGGCCAAAGTGGGACATGGGAGTGTGGCCAATATGACACTGGCCATACCCTCTACCATGACGTCACCACCAGAGTGGTGAAGAAGATGCTGTTATGGGTACGACGGATGGCTGCTGGAGTAGCAGCTGGATGGATGAATGAATGGATGCATGGCTTGATGGATGGATGGCTGAATGAATGGATGCATGGCTGGATGGATGGCTGGCTGCATGAATGGATGGATGGCTGGCTGCATAAATGGCTGGGGGCTGGATGGATAGCTGGCTGGAGTGGTTAGCTGGTTGATGAGAGTAGCTGCTGGATGGATGGCTTGATGGATGATTAGCTGCATGAATGGATGGATGGATGGATGCATGGCTGGATGGAGGATGGCTGGCTAGCTGGCTGGCTGGCTGGAGGAGGAGGAGGAGGATGGCTGGCTGGAGGAAGAGGATGGCTGGCTGGCTGGATGAATGGAGAAGGAGGATGGCTGGCTGGATGGAGGATGGCTGGCTGGCTGGATGGAGGAGTAGCTGCTGGATGGATGGGTTGATGGATGGATGCCTGGCTGGATGGATGACTGGATGGATGGATGGATGGAGGAGGAGGATGGCTGACTGGCTGGCTGGAGGAGGAGGATGGCTGGCTGGCTGCAGGAGGAGGATGGCTGGCTGCAGGAGGAGGAGGATGGCTGGCTGCAGGAGGAGGAGGATGGCTGGCTGCAGGAGGAGGAGGAGGATGGCTGGCTGCAGGAGGAGGAGGAGGATGGCTGGCTGCAGGAGGAGGAGGATGGCTGGCTGGCTGGATCGCTTGCTATATAAAAAAAAAAAGTCGCTGTCTGTTTTTAGCAGCTGTAGAAGCGCTTAAAACAAAGCGATCCTACAGCTACAATCTTTGCAGGGCTCTTCCTGCCCCAATCCCCACCCCTTTTGTGAATTGCAGCCAATCGCTGCGCGAATTAAAGCACCTGGACCTAACAGGCAGCAGCTTTGC
This sequence comes from Protopterus annectens, assembly GCF_019279795.1. NCBI lineage: Eukaryota > Metazoa > Chordata > Ceratodontiformes > Protopteridae > Protopterus > Protopterus annectens. The sequence goes on along the minus strand of NC_056746.1, from coordinate 787,099,653 downwards.
ATGCAGGTCCAGGTTGGTGATGTAACTGAATTGCCGTGAAAAAGTTATTGCGACTTTTCCAAGGCAATTCAGTGTGATCGCAAAAGCGGGACTTTTCAGGTCCCACTACTTGATACAGCGGGCAACGGGATAAGGTGGCTTAACCCGTGAGTGTCCCGCTGACAACAGGATGGGTGGCAACCTTACAGTTACTGTTAAAACAGGCCTAATTAATACTGTACCCTATACTATTTCTTTGGTTTGACTTGTTCTCAGGTTGGGGAGGGAGGGACTTTATTCCTATCTTCCTTGTTAAAACTCTAAAAATGTAAGGTATATTCTGTGGGGGGAAAACAGAAAATTCAACACATGAAAATTATACTGTGTTTCACCGATATTTTTTGACAGTTGCTTCAACGTGCTATTTGCTTGAGTTCCAGTTAACTGCGAGTTTACTGTAATTAGAAAAAAATGACTGCCTAATCAATATGAATATACATGCAAAAAACATTCATTTCTTGTGATTTTGTGAAACTTCAGTTATAACTGAAGGTATACCTCTCAGCCTGTAAGTATAGAGACAAAAGTCTTGACAGAAACATTTAATTGGCTAAAGTAGTTACCAAAGTCCAAGATAAGAGAGTAGTGACCGGTAGCTTTACTCAAAAGTGCTAACAAGAATAACAAGGTACACGCAGAAGACAGAATCCATATGGGTTTGAGATGCTCAGGTACTCCCCATCAAATACCCTGTACCATTTCTCTTCCAACTATCACTGAAGAACAGGTCCTCACCACACTTTCCACATTTAAAAACATTTCATCGGTTGGCCGCGATAATATCCACAGATGCCTCCTAAAAAGCTTCAAACATGACCTGTCAGGTCCACTAGAATCTCTGTTCAACCACAGCCTCCAAACAGCTTCATCCCTAAGGAATAAAAGACTGCAGCTGTCACCCTACTACACAAAGATGTACCACCAACTGATCCAGAGAACTAAAGACCCATAAGTTTGTCTAATCTTACACGCAAAGTCATGGAAAGATTTATCACGGACCTGATAAAGACATAGGAAATATTAACTAAGGGTTTTTTTTGCTCTCAGATGCAGTTTGCACTGTTTCACTACAAAATGGTTACATTATGTCAAAAATAGCTATCTATAGCTACATATATCATTAGTTATGAAGCAATCAAATAAACAAAAATATGACTTCACATGGATCTGTTTGTCTGCTTGCTTATTTATTTTGTAAACTAAATTGAAAGCACAATTTCACATGGAATGCGTGTGTCTATTTATGTACGCATGTATACACTAATACTTTCTACTTCTAAGTAGGAAAAAATGACTGCATTGTGCATAGGAATATATATGCAATAAAAGCCATTCATTTCTTAGGATTTCATGACATGGCAAATATAACTGAAGGCATACCTCTCAACCTCACAGTATAGACAGAGAAGCCATGACAGAAACATTTCATTGGCTAAAGTAGCTACCAATGTCCAAGACAAAAGAGTAGAGGGCAGTAGCTTTACTCAAAAGTGTTACACAAGAACAATAAGATACAAGCAGAAGACCGAGTCCACATCACTCGAAGATAGCCAGTTACTCTCCAGGAAATACCCTTTCCCATTTATCCCCCAACTGTTACTAATGAATGGGTCCTCACTGCACTCTCAAAAGTTAAATACACTACAGCAATGGGCTCTGATAATATCCAGGGATGACTCCTAAATAGTTTGAAACATGACATGTCAAGGCCACAAGAATCTCTGTTCACCCACATCCTCCAGACAGGCTTCATCCCTAGGGAATGGAGGACTGCAATGGTCATCCCTGTACATAAAGGTGGACCATCGGCAGACCCATGAAACTACAGACCCATAAGTTATACTATTGTTATATGCAAGGCCATGGAAAGAATTATCATGGATCTAATAAATAAAGATATAGCAAATCTTCAAATACTAGACCCATCCCAGTTTGGTTTCATCAAGGGTAGGTCAAACCTACTAAACCTGGTGGACTACTTTGAGAAGGTCACTTGAGCCATGGATGATGGGCAAAATAGTGCATACTGCCTATCTTGACCTGGCAAAGGCATTTAACACAATACTTCACTTGGGTATTACAGACAAACTCATAAATTTATATATAAATCTCTGTGTAACCTGAAGGATAGTCAAATGGCTCATGGATAGGACAAGTGATCTTAGGGAGGGGCCATCCACCTCCACCAGAAGGCCTGTTACTAGTGGTGTTCCAAGGGTCTCAGTACTGGGACCTCATCTATTTGGAATATACTTCTTTGAAATCATAGCAAATATAGAGGGTTTTTAGCTGACCAGATCTGCTGATGACTGCAATATAGGTGCAATGACTGATTCCTTCAAATATGCAGATATCCATGAGGAGGGTCTGAGAGCCAAGTAACTGATGGCAGAACCACAGCCCCAAACTCGATGCCACAAAAATGCATACTTATACCTTATGGGAAGATAACTACCCCTGCAAATTACAACACTGATAACACTCTCCTAAGAGCAAACCCAGGGATAAGGGACTTGACAGCTCATGTTGACAGTAACCTGAACTTTGATCAACATGTGCCCATGGTGATGAGTAAGTACTTCTATGTGGTGCAAATAAGTTATGGCATGATATCCACATCTGGGGAGATCATAGTCCCACTATGCTCAGCTGTCATTAGACCAATAATCAAGTACAGTGCACTGTTTGGCATATACCTGACCAGGTATTTGCAACAGTTATAGGAGCCACAGAGATTCCTCATTAAAAGAATACAGGCTTTAAATAACATTTCCTGTGTGGACTACCTCAAAGTCTTCTCCCTGTATTCAGTCTCCCACAAACTAATAAGGGGCGATCTATGCTTAACCTACTAGACATTCTGTCACTAAATACAAGAAGTAAAAAAAAAAAAAACATAGTAATTTAATAAAAAAAGGCTCCACTAACCTCTTGTCCAACCTTCCCTGTGAGTTCCACAACTGAGCAGAATTCTGTAGAAAGTGGCACACATTATTTCATATAACAGCATACCCATCCCCAGACAATTAAGCTACGTCTTGTCTCTCCAAATGATGCATCTAGACAATATCTGACTTTACTACTTTGTAATGAATGCATGAATGGATTACACTGGTTAACACATTCAGATAAATACTTACACTGAAATGCATGCATTTAAACCTCTCATTCAATGAGATGAAAGTCAATAACATGCCAGAAACCAATGTACATAGCACCTCGTCAGTTTGGATATGACCATTTTCACCTCTTCTGGCACCCATTGTTTAATCCAGTATGTCCAAGATCAAAAACACTTAACAGAAAGCAAAGGAAGACTGTAGTAATTTTAGAATAATTACAATGCAAACCACTTGACTCAGGCTTTTCTTACCACAAACTGAAAAATATGTAACTATTTTTTATATAGTTACTCAACGTTTTAGTAACAAATGTAACAAATTTTAAGAAACTGAATTTTCAATGGAGATTGATATCTGCAGAAAATTTTGATAAAGCTATATATACAGTTGTAAGTGCCCTATTGGCTTGTAACAAACTCGGAACAGATGCGAAAAAAAAATTCAGTGAAAATCAGGGGAACCATAGTTTTCAGCTGCCCAAGAGGAGAGTTGAGAAACAGAGCTTGGCATACCTCTCAACTTAAGTGCAATAAATCTGGACAAAGCCTGACAAAATGGGAGGACAAATTGTCCAAAAATAGGGACAGATTTTAAATGTTCTTATAAACTTAGAAGGTTGCTAGAGTAACAGGGTTTGTGTCAACATAGGATCTGAAGTCTGAAACTCAAATATGTCAGTATTTTTTGACTTCCATCCTCAAATCATTTCAGTGATTTGCCAGAAACCACAAATTTTATGAGGAACAGACCAAAAATATGAGCCAAAAATCCAGATATTCTGCAATAATATGGACAGTTGAGAGGTATGGAGGTTGGCATGAGAAGAAACATATTCATTCATTTTACTGATCTGCTTTCCCTGCAAAAACCAAAACCTCTAAATGCATGACGATTAAGCTTACAGAAAGTGGTATCTCAAGACTGCCTGAAACACAAAAGCAAAAAAGTATATTAAGGTATTTTGATTTATATACTTTTTTGCTGTGGTCATGTACATATATTTAAGTTTCAGATACCATATTCTACAGAAAATGCATGCTAGTGCAAAACCATCTTAGTCTAACAACTTTCTAAGTTTATAAGAGCAATGTTTAAAACTTTTCCATGATTCAGGGCCTCTGTCTTTCTATTATTTTTGGCTTTGTCCAGATTTCTTGCATTTAGAGATTGACAGGTATGCCTTGAAGAAATTCTGACCAGAAAGGTGACTAGATTCTGATGTTATTATTAAATGTTGATCTGTTCTTGGTTATCTGATGTTACGATAAGAGCCCTACATACAGCTATACTTTCTAGTATTACACCCTCCAGCCCTTTATTGTAACTACAAATGAACTTCAGTAAGGCAAAGTCTGTGAATGAATGTTGTAAATGTGATTCTTTATAGTCCAAATCAAATATATAAAGACCCTGATATACAAATCCACTCTACACTGATAAATCAACTATATTGTTTTAAGTAAATACAATGATGGTATAAATAGGAAATGTTCTGCAGGTGTTTTGTTATGTTTTTTTGCACACATGAACTTATACTAATTTAAGATCAAATACTAGTTGTATCAGTCATTCTCTGTAAGTAAATATGTGACATGGCATTATTATGAATAATTTGATGGGAGTGCAAAGAATCATCATGAGAGTGCTGCAAAAAAAATTTATATTAAATTCATCATTGTCATCAACAACATCCCCCTTTTCCCATTTTTCTACATGAGGTAGGGCTGTCTTGTGAACTGAAGCCACTCTTCTCATTTCAGTGCCACTTTCCTACCTTTCACAGAAGTCATACCTGAGAGTTACAGCTCTTCTTTCACACAATCTGTCATTTTCTTTAAAGAACAACATCCTCACTTCCTCTTGCCTTCTTCCTGTCTCTCCGAAATACACTTCACCAAATCATCTTGTGCTTTACTGTACATCTGTAGTCTGTTCTCTTTGTCCTTCTCTACAACTGGAGCTACTTTGGCTTCTGCTCTGATGTCATCCTTTCTTCATCTGTCTCATGGTGTACATTTTACCACCCATTTCAGAAACTTCATCTCCTTCACTTCTAGCTTCCTCATTTGGCCTGCCTTGCCTGACCAGGTTTCTGCACCATACAAAGAACTGGTCGCACCTTTGTTTTGAACTTCTATTTCAACTTCTTTGTTAATCTTCTGTCAAACAATGCCCCTGATTCTAGTTTTGACCTCCTCATTCAGACTTCTCTTCTCCTCAACCACCCGTAACAGATACTTCAAGCTGTTAACCTGCTCCACTATTTTCCTTTTTATCTCACATTTCAGTTTCTTTGCATTTTCCTCATTGACTGCCATGACAGCCGTGTTCTCAAAGACCATTTTCAACCCAAGTGCCTTCAGTTTTACATTCTATTCTTCCACCATGTACTGAAATTCCTGTTTGGAATCTGCTTGTAGTGCCACATAATCTGCATACAGCAGGTTTGATGATCTATCCTCTTCAATCTCCTTACTGATGTAGTCTATTACCAGTATGAACAGCAGCGGGCTCAGAACTGAGCCCTGATGCACACCCACTCCTCTGTGAAGCAGAACATTATCTGTACTTGTGTCACTGGGTCCTTGTAACATAGCCTCTGTTAATTCTGCCAGCATTTCCAGGCCTGCCCAATTCAACTTTATTGGAACATTGTCAATATCTCCAAGTCGAGTATTGTCCAGTTAGACTCATTCCCTATGTCTAGCTTCTTCTGCACTATCGCTCTCACTGTGAACATTGGGTCACTTATGCTGCTACTGCTTCCTGATCTGAATCCAAACTGCTCATTTCCTATCTTAATTTCTGCTATTCTATATATTCGTTTATCAGACACCCTGTCCAGCATCTTCATGCAGTGTGACATGAGCTTAATGTCTGTAATGCCCTCAGTTATGAATGCCCTCTTTGTTCTTGTATACTGCCACTAGGATGCTTATTCTCCAGTCATTTCAGATAATTTCTCTGCATATTGCTTTGATTACTGTCTGGACCTGTTTCTCCCCACATCACTTGCTCAATTTACAATCTGCCCTTCTTTCCTTCTGTTCATCATTAAAATGATCTCCAGCTTACTTGATCATGTAACCCCCAAACAGATAATTGTCACCTTACCTCCTTTTTTTCCTCTCACTCATATAAATAACATGAATCCTGGTAACACCGTAACCCAACCTGGTTGATGTTCATTTTGTCAAACTTTTTTGTTGTTTAATAGAATAAAAGCCAGTTTGTGTGATTGAAAATCAGCTGACCACACATACTGGGTTTTGCGTCTGTGCGAGAACAAAATACAGTGCGGTTTGTTCTTATACTATGTGCATATAAATAGCAGGGGGTATGAGGGTTGGAGTGGGGGCTTTTTTCAAAAAGTTGTTAATTAAACATATGCTTTCAATCACTTGTAGTCCGATATTTTATTTTATCGAGGAAGGGATATAAACCCCCAGCCCATACATGCCGTATAGGTCATGTTTCTTTTGTGACTGCTATGGCTACACTTTATTTTACAAGTACTTCCTGTAGTCATTTCAGTGTTTTACTTGGGTATCTATTCAGATTGCAAGACCTGAAATAGTATTCCTCTGGATTTCATGATTAAGATGGGGAAAAGGAATTTCATAAATTCAAAAAGTTTACCAGGCAGAGTCAGTCATGGACCACAATCACCTTTACAATACCTGTCCTCAAAGGACACTTCCTAGCCTTCACAAGGATCAAAAGTTTATACATTGTAAATCATGTTCCGATCCTGTATGCACAGAAATATAATTTCCTATTAAAATTTGTTAATGAAATCTGTACATAATACAAACAGCTATGTCAAAAAATCTGGTCTTTGTCTGTGCACAAAATCAAATCTATCTTTAAAAATATTTCTGCTGAAATCCCATAACAACACATTGCCCTGTAGCTGGTGTAAAAGTTATTCAACTTTGAGGTTCCATGCACTGTATTCACAGTACATTGTTCTCCCTTGTGAAGAGAAATGCATACAATCAAATTAATGCATTTCAACCAAAAATATGTGTAACAGTTTTGTGTTTGTGGTAACTCACAATACCTCCCTTACACATTAGGTACAGAGATATTGAGTTAGCATATTCAGGTATCAGGGGTATGGGAATGTCAGCCAGGAGTGATGGGATGGGATACCATGTCTGTGTTTGGAGGAGCTTTGGTGGTGGTCTTGGTTCCACAGAGAGCATTACAAATGAGTAACAGATAAGCTGGCAAATCCATTGTGCATCATATATCCTTATCAACAAGGACATATGCAACCTTCAAAAGCTAGACCCAAACCAGTTTGCCTTTGGTAATGATACAGCATGTTTATTAAACCTAGTAGACCTCAAGAAAGTAACCAAAGCCCTGGATGAAAGTAAGACAGTGCATACTGCCTATATTGATGCTTTTGACACAATTCCCCACTCAGGTATCACTGAGAAACTCTCCCACTGGGGCTTAACCCTTACATCATTAGTTGGGTAGCCAACTGGCTCACTGACAGAACATATACTGTCAAAGTTGGTGGCTCCACCTCTACCAGTACACCCGTTACCAGTGGCATACCACAAGGATCGGTGCTGAGCCCTTTACTGTTTGAAATCTATTTCTTGGAAGTCCAAGCTAAAGTAGACGGCTTTGGCTTACCAAGTTCACTGAAGACTTCATATTGGGAGCCATACCTGTCAACCTCTTAGAGGAAGAAATCTGGACAGAGCCACAAATAAGGGGGGGGGGGGGGGGGGCAAAGGTCCAAAAATTTGGACAATTTTTAAATATTACTCTTACAAACTTGCAAAGTTGATTGAATAACAAGTTTTGTGTTATTATGAATTTTCTGAATGGTATGAAGTCTGAAACTCAAATGTCTGTTTTTATTTTCTGACTCTTTAATGACTTGTGAGTGTTTTGCCAGGAAATCATAGTTTTATGAAAAAATGGACCAAAAATATGAGGGAAAAATCTGGCCATTCTGCAAAAATCTGTACAGTTGAGAGGTATGTTGGGAGCAATGTCCGAGTCTCTCAATGATTTTAACATATTATGTGAGGGGCTAATACACACAAATGGCTGGTGCCAAAGCCACAGTCTAAAACTAAACACAAAAAAAAATGCTTTATTATCCCCTTTAGCAAAGCGGAATTCCCAGCTCATTACAATACTAACAGCATCCCTCCAAGTTCAAATCCAGTGGTGCAAGATCTGGGAACATAGGTAGACAGCAATCTGAACTTCGACCACCAAGTTTCCACAGTGGTAAGGAAAGCCTTCTATGTTACACATTTCCTAAGTAAGGGCATTGCATCCAGGTCTAAGGATGTTATAACTCCACTGTACTCGACCTTCATCATACCATTAAATTGAGTACAATGCTCCCTTGTGCATGTACCACACCAGGCACGTGCAGCAGCTGGAGACATCACAGAGGTTTCTCACCAAGAAATACAGGGCCTCCAAACCATGACCTACATAGATAGACCGAAAGCCCTGTCACTGTACTCTGTATCATATAGACTGCTGAGAAAGGACTTGTGTCTGGCCTACAGGGCAGTCTGTAACTCTGGATAGACAGATATATCTCCCAGACATTGCCGCTACTCTGGAATAGACTTCCAATTCACATGAAGCAGAGCTCCTCACTGACCCTATTCAAGTACTACCTAGAAAAATGGATGGGAGACTGCAAATTCACCCTTGGGTTGTCACCCATGACCTTCATGTACAGGGGTAGTCGGTGTTGACCACAGACTCCCTCTGCAAATTATGTCCATTTAACCAAGGACAATTGAGGCAACTCAGGGTTAACATGACTAAGCTTGTAAGGGCTTTAGAGCCGCTAGCCTAGTAACCTCTTATGAACCTATGTGGTACTAATGCATGGTGCAAGCCAATGTCATTATCCAGGTGCAGGAACTCTGACTAGGCACAGTTTGACCATTAAGAAAGGTTGCCAGAAGATTCAACCGCCTATGAAGTTAAGAAGCCATCCTAAGAAAGTTGTTTATCTGAGACTGCTAGACAGATGTATTTGTGGTGACTGGCCAGGAAAAACAGGGGATGCCCAGTGATTCAGTGGTGAGACTTTGTGTGTGTGTGTGTATGTGGGGGGGATATAAATTATTTTCCTATAGAAAAAAACAAGGTACAAAATGCAGGCAATTTGGTATTTTATTACCATTAGTGGCTGTAAGAACGAAGAACCTTTAATTTACAAAGAACTGTCACTGTTTTTTTTTAGCAATTTCAGAGATTTATTGAACAAGCAAAAGAAAAACATTCAGTGTTGTATATCTTTGACAATAAATTCACAAAAGCTTGTGAAAGTGAAATTTTTAGCAACACCTCAAATAAATAAATATTGCCATTCAGTTCTAATACTTTTTTTTTGTGTATCTGGGCTCGGCGTAAAGGGTGGAGCTTCATTGGTCTTGGTCTACTTGGTCAGCATCCTAATGATGATGTCATGGGTCTTCCATCCATCCACAAACACACGCTGGTCCCTGTGAACTAAACTTGTCACCCAGTTTGCTAATCTCAGGGTAAGAAGGACCACAAAAACCATTACAGTCATGATGTAAGACTAAAATAGGCCTGTACCAGGATGACAATAATGGATCCTTCCCTTCCTTAGGATAATGGAAACCAAAGCCTCACTCTACAATTGGGATGTCAGGCATCATATCTGAACTCACAGGTTACTTAGCAGTGCATGCACCATTTCCCAAACCTATACTGGGATTTCATCAGTGCCTGGAGCTTTATCCAAGGGCTGTTGCTACAGAACCTCAGTTAGTTTATTTAAAGCCCATGGGCTAATCAGTTTGGCTACTGCTTCCACAGGAAATTTAGGGAGCACTATGCCATTTAAACTTTTGCTGATCGCCTTTAAACTGTCTTGGGATATGGGACCTGCTGTATGTAATCCAGCATAATACTTACTGCATACCACAAGTATTTCTCCCAACTGCCTAACTCTGAAGCCTCATGTGAGAGCTTTGATTTTACAAAAACTTTGGCAACTGATATCCCAGTTTAAGAGACAATGTCCTCAGGACTCATGGACAATTGTCAAATGCGTTTGATTGAAAGTTGCTTTATGAAAGTTTAACTCTCTCAGACTATTCCACTACCTCCTTTGTGGCTCTTTTTAGTTGTTGCTATTGTTCCTCTGACAGTCTAGGGAGGCTCCCATGGAATTGCTTCATACTGCTCATGCCACAAGAATGCTTCTCTGTCTCTCTCTGTCATCTCTTATAAGCTGCTGTGTTGTACTGTAAACTTCCCTCTTTATATGACTTTTCACCATGTCCCATGCACTTGGGAGTTTGCATTCCATGTTTCCTATCAAAGTTAATATAAGTTCCTTAAACCAGTTGTTAAAACATCTCCTTTCCATAATATATAGGGGAAACCTCCAATGCCTCTGACGTCCGTGTAATCAGAACTCTATAGACATCCAGTAGCTCATCTCTAGTGTATGATCTGAGCAGACCAAGGACTCTACTTTTTGTGCTAAGAGTATGTGGAAATATTCTTTAGTGATAGTAATTTTGGCCATGTTGTACAGTCTGGAGAATACTTCTAGTAATACATTTCTCCCTTTGCTGGGTAGAGGACCAGGTAAGTACTTAAAAGTTAAAATAAGAACTAAAAGTTTCACTCAAAAGATAGACAACTTGTTCTGGGGTGGATTTCAACATCAATTAACTGGAAAACAATAGTTTGATCTGTGAGAAACCTAGTTACCCCTCCTTCTCAGAAAAAAATAATAATAATAATTTAGCCATTATAGCCCTTGCTTCTGTTTGATCCACCTTTAACAGCATATAGACAAGAGATAAAATCCAAATCTAACCTTTACATTAACCTTTGGCTTTAGCATATCTACATCAGTTGTCTTCTGTAGTTTCCCCTGTTTGAATATGGAATGACAAAGAGATAACTCTTATCCTATTGTACCTTATACAACTAGAAGTACAACAAACTCAGATGGATTTCCTGTAAGGCTAACTACTGGACTATATATATTTTCAATACAACAAAGATATTATATATTTTAATAAGATTAGAGATCACATTAACATTCCATAAACAAGTTGTTACTGTCTGGGCCATATCCTGTTAAATGGTTTATTACTGCCAATGTCAAAGCCATGTTGCTTTCTCCCTTGCAGATGACTCCCCCCAAGGTACCAGTGTTCACACCACAGGTGGCTAGCCTTGCCCTGGTTGTTCTTCCATACCACAAATCTGAGTCAAACATTTTGCCCAACAACCAGCAAGCCCTAGTATTAGTTCTGATATTTTAATACCTATTTGCTATAAAAAGATTTGCCATAGCAATAGTCCTGAGAACAAAATGCCTTTCCCAACCAACCATGTACATAAATGGATAACAGCTAATTTCCAATATGCAAAACCTTTTCCTAAAATTCAGGACATAGTTATGCTATTACTTTACAAAGCAAGCATCATTTAACATGCTTGGCACCCCACAACAGAACATGTGGGAGAAACAGACAAATGTAGGTTTTGTAAAACCAAACTGGAAACAGTCATACACCTTGTTGCTGGTTGCGACACACTAATGGCAGAAGGACTATATACTAAAAAGCATAATAATTTGGTGAGACTGTTGCACTGGGGATTGTGCAAACATTATGGTATCGACGTGGCTGAAAAATTGGAAAGATGAGACATAAAGCATCACAGAAAATGATGAAGTTTATATCACATGGGATCACCCATTACCAACAGTTCAAAAGATCGATGCTAGAAAACCGGATATAGTGGTCCAAGAAAAGAAGACAAAAGTAGCATTGCTCATTGAAATAGCTACACCCAGTGACTACAGTGTGTTGCGTAGAGAGAGACACAAATTCATAAAATACCAGGATCTGCAGGCAAAAACGAGAGCAATATGGACGAAAGATACCCAGATGGTTCCGATAGTAGTAGGAGCAACGGGCCTTATAAAAAAGAGATATGTTATCTAACCGGGAAAAGCCTAAAGACACAACAACCAATCCATATAACCCCATACGAACTGCAGAAGGAGTCATTACTGGGCACATTGTGGGTGCTGCGAAGAGCACTACTGGCTGACATCAAAGATTGAAACAATACTAATTTTATGAACTTTAATTATACTTTGACTTAGGAATGGGGTGCATTCCCGTCATGGTATTAGAAACCCAAAAGACTTGGAGAAATTAAACTGGCAGATATGTATATTTCAGTCAAATCTCATCCCCAAAATTTTAAACATACAATTCATATCCCTCATTTGCTAATCTTATATTAACAACCACAGCCTGATGTAAAGAGAAACAGTCTGTTATAAGATGGAATGCTATTGAAAACTTAGCATTATAACAATTCCCCCACCTGGACTTTTGGATTCATTCTTCCTACTCAGAAAATTACATTTTAATAAGTAAGGTTAAAGTCTCCATGTGGTATTCTTGACAAAGCTACCAATATATAGTCAATACAGCTTTCTTATCACTCAGAACAAAGCCAGTCCTATTACCCTAAGTTTACCATAATATGTAGCATACCATACTGACACTTCTGGTTGTCAAAGAAGGGTTATTTATTTTGTCCAGCACTAAATCTGTATTAAAATCTGCCACAGCAGCAAATTCTATCACATCACAATATACCTGACCCTGATTGTATTCATTTGAAAGGGGGGCTGGGAGGGAACTAACAAATACCAATACCTCCTCAGCATACAACAATGTTTTGGCTCCAGATGCAAGCTGAAAGTGGAGAAACCATGCGGTCAGTATGAGGGCGTGGAGATTGGGATGCTGACTTTTTGATGGATGTGATAAGAGATTTTGAGTGGGCTCCAGTATCCATGGAGGATATTTCAAGTGTGACCACAGGAAAGGGAACCATACCTATCAAGGCCGGAAAGGGGCAATGAGGATGACTAAGCTGTTCAGCCTGCTTGCTTTTTGTAAAAACTTTGGGATAAGCACAGAGGAGACTGAAGCGGCCAATCATGACTCGGAGCATCCCTGGATGACTCCCCTGGAAGGGGATCAGAGTGATATACTTGCTGCACTTATTGAGGGGAGAGGCAAATAGGTCACAGCAAAGCTCTCCCCAGTAGTTGAAGATCATATTCGCTACTGTTTCTTTGAGGTACCACTCGTGAGGAATCGGGATGAACCTGCCAAGGCTGTCTGCAAGTGTGCTGGTTTTCCCCATTATGTGCGTTTCATAAAGATAGCAGTCTGAAGAGATCACCCACTTCCAGACCTTCATGGCTTCCCTGCACAGCTGGTAGGAACAGTTCCTTTGCATGTTTACGCATCAGACTACTGACATGTTGTCTATATGGACTGCAGCAGTCCCTAGAGGGATAACGTCTTGAAAGGCTTTCAACATCAGGAGGACTGCTCTCATCCCTAAGGCAATGATATGCAACTTGGTCTCTGGGGGGGGGGACTAAGTGTCTTGGACCATCTTTCTCATGAAATACCCCCCTCACCCCAGTTAGGAAAGTGTCCATGGTCACTATGGCTGTTGGGGAAGGAAGACAGAATGGTCTTCCCAGAAAGAAGTCACCAACGAATGACATTTGCAAATTGGCATGAGATTTACTGGAAATGATAGTCTGGTACAGAATGGACCACTGAACTGCCAGCGTCCATTAAAGAATTCACGTAAAGAACCTTGTTAAAGGAACTACAAGAATGGCAGATGACATTGACCCAAGGGCTCGTAATTAGAAGTTATGTACTTACCATAACGTTCCATCTGAGTAGGTGTATTCATTTGTCTGCAACCTGTGGGTTATGGATCCGATATCGGATCCGAACCGGCATGGTTTTCCAGCTATGGATCTGAGCTCTCAGCTCCTCCCCTCACCCATAATGCCCTGCTCTCCCTGCATGACCTCAGATCGAGTTTGCCATAAAACAAAATACCCTAGAAAGGGTAACACGTAATATGCAGGAAACTGACAAGGCCAGGGGGATAGGAGGGCGGGATGGTTGCAGACAAATGAATACACCTACTCAGATGGAACGTTATGGTAAATACATGACTTATAAATCTGAAGTAGGAGATTCATTTGTCTGCAACCTGTGGGACAAAGTCCCCAGCTACCTGAATCTTGGGCGGCCGTCATGGAAGGATATTCCGGAGCACCGCAGAGCCAAAGGATGCTCTACCTCTAGATGTAATATCCAACTTGTAGTGGGAAATAAAGGTATGAGATGAAGCCCAAGTGGCTGCTGAACAAATATCATCCAGAGGAATCCTAGCTTTAAAGGCCGCTGAGGTAGAAACTGACCGGGTTGAATGGGCATGTACTCCCTCCGGTGCGGGCCTCCCAGAAGCTTGATAAGCCAATAAGATGCACTGCGAAATCCAGCGTGATAAGGAGACTTTGGAAATTGGTTTACCCAAATTGAATTTAGCAAAGGAAATAAACAACTGGTCGGATTGCCTATGACCAGCTGTCCTGTTCAGATAAAATCTAAGTTGCCTGTGAACATCTAAGGAATGTAGCTTGTATTCACCTTTGTTTTGATATTTAGGAAAGAAAACAGGGAGGTTAATGGATTGATTAATATTTGCTTCTGAAGCTACCTTAGGAAGAAAGGACGGGTTGGTCCTGAGGTATACACGGTCTGGATGAAAGACCAAGTAAGGAGGCTTGATGGATAAGGCTTGAAGTTCCGAAACTCTCTTGGCAAGTAATGGCTACTAAAAGGCCGTCTTGAAAGATAAAATTTTAGATCTACCGTGGCCGAGGTTCAAGGGGAGCGGTCAAGGCCTGAAGAACCAAAGAAAGGTCCCATGGAGGAACCACTTGCTTTACAGGGGGTCTAAGAAGAAAAGTACCTTTTAGGAATATTTTACACAATTTGGCAGACATCAGTGGACCAGAGTCATGACCAATATGATAGTGAGAAATTGCCGCAAGTTGTACTTTGACCGTGGAACTGCTGGCACCATCATTAAAAAGAGTGGTTAAGAAGTCAAGCACCAGAGGAAGGGGAACTGTGAAGGGGTCTAGACCTTGCCGCTCCACCCAAATGGAGAACCGTTTCCACTTGCTGCGGTAAACTTTCCTGGTAGATGGTTTATGAGCTGCTACCAGGATGGCCTTAACGGAAGACGAAATACCGGGAGTCCTGATTAGGAGTGGAACTGGAGCAGCCAAGCAGTTAGCTTCAGGTTGTCCAGATTCGGGGTTGATGGATTGGACAGGTGAGATATCAGATCCGGAATGGGATCTAGAATCCAAGGTGGATTCACTGAGTGAGACCTTAGGAAAGGGAACCAGATCTGTCGAGGCCAGAATGGGGCAATGAGAATCATTCTGCACCCCAACCAAGAGGCTTTCTGAAGAACTTGGAGCATCAGAGGCAAAGGAGGGTAAGCATAAAGAAGACCGGGGGGCCAAGCATGCACCAGAGCGTCTCTTGGGGTATCTCCAGGAGGAGGGATTAGAGCGAAAAAACTGTCGCACTTGGTGTTTGAGGGAGACGCAAAAAGATCGCAACAAGGAGTTCCCCACCGTGCGAAGATGCGTTTCGCTATTTGAGCATTGAGAGACCACTCGTAAGGGGAGAGAATGGTGCGACTGAGCTTGTCTGCAAGGATGTTGGACCAACCCGGAATATGCTTTGCGATGAGAAAGCGGTTGGTGGAGATTGCCCATTCCCACACTCTCATGGCTTCTCGACAAAGAGGGTAAGACCTGGTTCCCCCCTGTTTGTTGATGTACCAGACGACAGACATGTTGTCCGACTGAATCGCAAAAGTTCCCAAGGGAAGAAAGGCCTGTAGTGCTTGCAACGCTAAGAGCACTGCTCTCATCTCTAGAACATTGATATGCAGTAAGGTCTCTGAATCGTTCCATGTGCCTTGGACCGTCCGGCCTGCAAAATGCCCCCCCCACCCGAGGCGGGAGGCGTCAGTGGTCACCGTGGCAAGAGGGGAAGAAGCACAAAAGGGGCGGCCTCCGTGGAGATCCTGTGAGTGGAGCCACCACAAGAGGGACCACTTGCAAGCCATGCTGATCGCAATGGGATGATGCATAGGAAGAGCGAGATAAGACCACTGAACTAGGAGTGTCCATTGAAGGACCCGCATATTGAACCTGGTGAGAGGTAGAAGAGCTATCGCTGCTGCCATGGACCCTAGAGCCCTCAGGACCAATTCCGCCAGAACTGAGCTGGAGTGGAGGATGGCCCGCACCTGGAGCCATAGATTCTGAACTCTGTCCGCAGTGAGGAAGGCTCTTAACTGTCTCGTGTCTAACCTGGCACCTATAAAATCTATGAATTGCATAGGGGCTAGGTTGGATTTTTCTGCATTTATTGTGATGCCCAGGCGGGGAGCTAGATGGAGAAAGGAGTCTTGCTCCAATAATAGTAGATGCCTTGTTGGGGCGGTAAGGAGCCAGTCGTCCAGGTATGGGAAGACCTGTACCCCCTGAAGCCTCAGGTGGGCCGCTACCACTGCTAATACTTTGGTGAACACCCTGGGGGCTGTAGTGAGACCAAAGGGAAGGACCCTGAATTGGTAGTGACTCGCTCCCAGCCAGAAGCGAAGAAACCTCCTGGAGCGTCTGTCCATTAGAATGTGGTAGTACGCATCCTTGAGGTCTATAGAGCACATCCAGTGATTTTCTCCCAGAAGGGGGAGAATGGACAGCAAGTTAACCATTCGGAACTTCTCCTTGGGAACTGCCAGGTTTAAGAGTGACAGGTCTAATATTGGTCTTAGGTCCCCTGTCTTTTTTGGCACTAAAAAGAACCTGGAGTAGAACCCTGATCCGATCTGGTCTGGGGGGACGGGCTGGATGGCTCTTTTCTTCAGCAGATGGCCAATTTCTGCCAAAGCGGCCTCCCACTGACCGGGTGGAACGTCGGGGAGGGACTTTAATTTTGGGATGTGATGAAATGGAATGAGGTATCCTCTGGATATGATGCGGAGGATCCAGCGGTCTGATGTTATGGACTCCCATGCCACTAGGTGCTCCGAGAAACGCCCCCCGACTGCCTCCAGAGTGGAGCAGCCGGGCAACCCTTCAGGGCTGCTGCGCGGGCCGTTCAGAGAAGGGTTCTCTGGACCCGAAGTTCCTGGGAGCCCCTCTGCCCCTGGGGCGGCGTCCTCCCTGTCCTCCTCTGCCACGGAAGGACTGGTTGTCCGGAGCGGGTTGGGACTGCTGCGACTTCCGGAACCACATCTTCTTCTGGCCCTTTTGGTTCCTAGAATAGGACCTCTGGGGCACAGAGAAGCGGATTCCGACGGCAGACAGCGTCTTCCCATCCTTCTCGCTCTGGGTCAAAGTATCGCGAACAGTTTTGCCAAAAAGGGCAGAACCATCGAAGGGGGCGTTCGCGAATGACGCCTTGAAGGGCTCCGTGAAATCGCAATGGCGGAGCCAGGCCTGTCGTCTGGTAACTAGGCCTACCCCTGCGGCTCTAGCGGCTCCCTCCATAGCATGGGACAGTAACCGCATAGAGGAATTAGTCACGGACCTGAGAGTGGCCATACGGGTGGAGTGCAACAGTTTGTCCTCCGCCGACATGGACTCTGGGGGGGATGCAGCGTATTCCTTGATATGATCGCGCTGCATCCTGATCACATGTGCCAAGTAGTTGAGCGCCCTCACTGAAAAGGTCGCTGAACTAAACATTCGCTTCCCCAAGCGGTCCATCATCCGAGACTCCTCGCTCGGAGGATGGACTGAGGGACTCTCCTGTGCGAGTTCCCTCTTGGTGGCTGCAGCCGTCAACATGGCATCTACCGGAGGCCCCTTGCTCCAGTGGGCACGGTCTGCCGGGGGACTAAGGATGCGGTCTGACCTTCTGGGGATTGGCTCCATGGTGTCCGGTTCCTTCCACGCCCTGGTGGTAATTAGATCCACCAGGGGGTCGGCAGGAGGGGACACCCAAGAGGTAGATGGGCCCGCTTCAAATGCCTCCAAGAACACGGACTCGTCCGAGGAAGACTTGGGGGCAGACCACCCCCTTATGCGAGCATTTCCATGATGTCTCCAAAGGAGACATCCTCGGGGGGATGCTCTTGGTGCGCCTTCCCCTTCCTCCAAATCCGTGTCTTCTGTGAGAGACTCGGGGGAGTCTATGTGCCTCCTTTTACACGTATGCTTGCGAGGTGCATCCTCAGGGGGGCTGTCCGAGGAACCCTCGCAAGCGGTGTCCTGTTCCAATGGAACAACTTGGGGCAATGGAGCGGGCTGTCCCAGTGGCCGGATGGTGGAAGCCTGACCCAGTGCAGATGGAGCGCGGGAAGGAGCCGAAGCAAGTGCCGGGGGTCCGGAAACCCTCAACAGGGCTCTCTCCACTACATCAAAAGCCGAGGGGGAGCCAACCTCGACCAAAGGATCCGATAATCGGCTCCCCCTCGGATCCGAACAGTGGATCGGAGCCGGCCCCGAGGCATTCGGATCCGAAGGGGCAGCGCACTCCGACACAGATGGCGCCGAAGGAACACTAACCCCCTCAGATCCGAAGCTTGGATCCAGGCTCCGAGAGGTCGGATCCGAAGCACTCGAGGGCAGGGTCGGATCCGAAGTACCTAGTACTATCGGCGCCGACCCACCCCCGGCTCCGAAGCTGCTCGGCTCCAATTGCTCCGAACCCGGGTAGCGGGTCGGAGAGGGAGCTATAGGTTTGAAAAAAGGGGTCGAGCTCCCCCCCAGAGGGGGGGGGAGGCAGGAGCACTCCCATCTGCATCTGGGCCTGGATGAACCTTCTCATCATCCGGTCCAGATCAGCGTCAGATAAACTATATGTAGATCTCGACAAGGCTACCGAGGTAGGCCTTGAGTGCCTCCTCGATAGCCTCAACGGAGATCGGGTCTCCTCCTCCTCAGGTCTCGGTGAGAAGCAGGCCGGAGACCGGAGCCGAGGAGGGGGAGAGCTGGTAGACAAGGAGGCCAGAGGAGAAGCCCGCTTAGCAGGCGGGGCCGAAACAGAGGTCTCGGCCCGCCGCTTGTAGTGCTTCTCTCTCCGGTCCTTTTTTCTTGCTTCCCTCTCCTCCAAACCACTAGAGGGAGGTTGAGTCCCAGGTGGAGGAGGGGGAGCAGGAGAGGAGGGAACAGAAGACACGGTACCCCCTGAAGGAGCAGTAGCCGAAGCCGTGTCAGGGGGCAGAAGTCCCGCCAGGACCAGCTTCGACCTCCGCTCCTTCAATGCCCTGGGGTTGAACCCTGCACAAATGGAACATCCAGAAGTGAGGTGTTCAACCCCAAGACATCGACCAGTGTGGCCATCAGCAGGAGAAAGCTTATGGCCACACTCGAAGCACTTCGAGAAGAAAGCCTTAGGGGCTTCAGACATACTAAGGATTTTTTTTTTTTTTTTAAATGATAAGTGCTAACTAGCCACAAAGAAAAAACACAGGCCCAAACACACACTACGCACCAGCGAGGGGAGGGATAAATAAAAGTTATAAAGTTATTAAAAAACTTTAAATTTTAAACTCAAAAGATAGGGAACCTAACACTTCCACACAAAACTGACTAAAACTTTAGAATTAAAAGCTTGTAAAATATAACAATTGACACTTAGCTGAAGAGCTCTAAAATCCAGTCTGGTCACCAGCGCGGCAAACTAGATCTGAGGTCATGTAGGGAGAGCAGGGCATTATGGGTGAGGGGAGGAGCTGAGAGCTCGGATCCATAGCTGGAAAACCATGCCGGTTCGGATCCAATATCGGATCCATAACCCACAGGTTGCAGACAAATGAATCTCCTACTTCAGATCACTAGTTTTGCTGGGGGGACGGATGAGAGAGAGTAAATTCCACACTTTTTTTTCTCAGTGATAAGATGAACATGCAATGTCACTTGAGTTGCAATACCCAACTGATTTCCTACAAATTCCAGTGTCTGTACAGAAGTCTGCTTCAATTTGGAAAGGTTTATTGTAATGCCTAGGGAGTTGGAGATCTGAAGCAAGTAATCCCTGGCTTGTTGAAGTTTATTCCTGGTTGGGGTGATGAGGAACCAATCATCGAGATAGGGAAACACCTGGAATCCTTTGAGGCTCAAGTGAGCTGCCTTGACTGCCATGCATTTGATGAACACCCTGAGGGCTCTGGTGAGACCAAAGGGCAGAGCACTGAATTGGTAGTGATTGGCCGCCAGCTAAAACAGCAGGTATTTCCTGGAGCACCTGTCTATTTTGATGTAATACATGTTCTGGAGATCTGTAGAGCACATCCAATTGTCCTTGCACATAAGAGGCAGAATGGATGGAACCATAACCATTCGGAACTTTGATTTCTTTACATGTTGTGTCTTTTGGCTTTTCCCGGTTAGGGGTCGCCACAGCGGAACTCCGGTCCACTAATGACTGGTAGTTGATTTTTTATGTGCCGAGTTACCAGCCCTGACGCACAACCTTCAACGAAGGTACGGCCATTCATGCATGTCTCCACGCAGAAGATGCTCTAGCTGAGAATCGAACTGGACAGCGTCTGACTGTGAGGCGGCAACACTACCGCAGCACCACCACTGCAGGTCAACTTTGACTTCTTTACATACAGGTTCAAATTGCTTAGATCCAGAATTGCTGTCAGGATTCGGAACTTACTCCCAGTTCTAACAGGGGGCCTATCTGTTCAGGTGGGATCCCTTGGAAGACATTTTTTTTTTTTTTTGAAGCAGCTTTTGAATGTCTTGAGCTGCAAATTCCCTCTGGCTAGGTGGAATGTTGGGCAGTTTCTTCCTATGGACAGGAGGTGAAAGGGAAAAGGGTATGTAGTAACATCTGGATATAATTCTTAGCACCCATGTATTGTCCAAGCACAAGGAAAAATGACCCACAACTGCCTCCAAAGATGGACACCCAGGCAATGCTTCAGGAGTGATGATACGGCCTACCAGAGAAGAAGTCTCTGAAGCCATGGTTTTGCAGACCCCCCTCTGCTTCTGGGGCAACACTTTCCATTGAAACCTCTTCTTCTGTCTCCAGAGGAAGTGTCTCCATGTGAGTTCTGAAAAGGTCTCTGATATTTCTGGAACCACATCTTACTGCCTCACTGGTTCCTAGAGAATGAATGTTGAGAGATAGAAAACTTGATTCCCATGGCAGACAGGGTCTTCGCCTCCTGCTCACTGTGGGTGGGCTTATCTTTCCCTGATGGCCTAAACAAAGAGTAGCCATCAAAGGGAGCATTAACAAAAGACACCGTGAAGGGTTCTGCAAAGTCTCATAGCCTCATCCAAGCATGTCTCCTAATGGCTATGCCTGAAATGGGTGCTCGTGAGGTATCCCCTGCTGTATGGGAGATCAGCCTGATTGATGAACTGGCAACAGATGAGTGATTAGCCAGTTGAGAAAACACCTTGTTCAGGTCCTCTGCTGACCATGGTCTCAGCGAGAGAGTTTTAAACTCCTTAATCAAATCTCTCTGCAAGTGGGTAAAATGTGTCAGGTAATTCAATGACCTCAGTGCAAAAAGTGGTTGAGACGTAAATGTCTTCCAGCTTTTCCTGTTTAGGGGGTCACCATAGTGCATCACTGGTTTGCAGACTGAGTGGCAGTAGTGTCGAGTTGCCACCCCAGTGCCTAACCTTCACAGAAGGTGCATACATACACACACGCATATACCTGCATGTCTTTAAAACTCACTCAACTGCAAGGAGGACATGCAGACTCCACACATAAAATGCTCCACCCAAGAATCAAACCAGAATCAAACCAGAGAACCTCTTGCTGTGAGGCGACAACACTAACTGCTGCACCACCACGGCATGTAAATGCGCTTTCTAAATCTGTCCATCGCTGTGGACTCCCTCTGCTAGCTCCTTCTTAGTGCAGCCAGCACAACCGTGACATCAACTGGAATTCCCTTGCTCCACTGAGGTCTGTCTGAAGGGGGGAACTATAAACCTATCTGTGTGCTTGGGGCCTGGTTCAACAGTGTGCAGTTCCTTCCAGGTGGGAGACTAGGTCGATTAAGTTCATCTGCCAGGTGGTCACCCAAGACACAGATGAGCCAGCCTCAAAAGCCTCCAGGAACAACAATTCCTCAGGAGAAGGATGTCTGGGAGGACCAGCCACCTTTCTGTTAGAAGATCTCCAGGATATACCTGAAGAAAACATTGTCAAGTGGTGATCGGGGAGGGGGTCCTTCCCTGTCATCAAAATTGGTGTCCTGTATGACAGACTCCATAGGGGAGTCCATACTGCCTCTTACATGATCTCTTCTGAGGTGCTCATTTGCAGGCTTAGCCTGAGTGAAAGGAAAACCTTCACAACAGCAAAGCAAACAAACAAGAATATATCTGCAATCATTTTTGTTATGTAGCTTGACATGCCAGACATGAGAATTTTATTTTGGAGACAGACAATAGTATTTGTGTACTAGCCATATAAAATTTGACACTGCAAGAAACTATAGTCATACAAAAGGCGAGAGAAGGTAGTAGGTATAGAAGAGATAAGAGAAGCTAGTTTTGGATCATTTCAGTCATAATAGTTTTGTACTGCAGGCAATGTAGCAAATGGTCACTACATTTTATATCTGCCTGCATGAAGTGCATTAGCGCTGATGTTTTAGATTTAAAAAAAACATTCTTTTGTTTACACCATGCCTTCATGAGCGATAGAACGCTCAAATGTTAGATAAAAAGTGTGTTTTTTACTTTCAAACTGCAGCAAACTGTTTGCTGCAATGTGGCAAACAGTTTAGACCACCAATGGAATGCTACGGCACTGAGGTTTGACTGCAAAAGCATATACCAGCTTTTAAAAGCCAGTATTACATTAAAAATGGATTGGAAGATCACCCCCCCCCCCCCAACACTTCGCCCGGAGCAAATCTCTCAACTGTCCAAATCTGCGAAGAACACCCAGATTTTTCCTTCATAATTTTGGTCCATTCCCCATACATTTTGCAGTTTAGTGGCAAATCACAACTGAAGTCATTAAATAATATGACATATATGTGAGTTTCAGATTTTACATGCCTCAGAAAAATGCAGTCGTAGCTCTGCTGATTCAGCCATCCAAACTGGCAACTCCAATGCAAATTATGAAGCAGGGGGAACGTAAATGCTGCTAGCTTATTCCGAAGGGAATAAAAATAGGACTGGAACACAGGACTGCACACATTTTAAGGAAAGTTGATACTGTGGGTGGAACTGTAGTAACGTCATGGACGATGGCACAAAGGATAGATGATTAGCGAAGTAGGTGGCAAAGTTTCAGCTTCAGTCCGAGGTACGAAACATAGTTCAGGAAACGAGACAATACCCATTTAATGGGCAAGTGACCAAGTCCCATGTCAAAATTTGTGACAGAAAAATCCAAAATGGCTGGTATAAAAGTTGGAAAAAGGGGATCCAACCATGTACTGGTAGCTCAAACTACAAAACACACCCAGCTGCATTTTTTTTTGTTTTTCCTGTGTGTTGGGACTCATGTCAGAGGTGAGGATTTTTCATTGCCTGTTGTTTATCAGCACTGTGTGGAGCAGCTAGCTGGCAAAATAACAATATTCTAATGATAAACAGGATTAACTTCTGACTGACCAGGAGGTGAAGAACCAGTGGCTGGTTCCTGCCTCAGGGCCAACAGAATGGAATGTAGTGCAATGCCTACAGCATTACCAAACACTGTGCCTACAACACAGAATTACCCAATCTTTCCCAAGGATCTAAACCTCATCTGTGACATAAGCAAAACATGTTGGTAGAACAGGTGTGTGTTTGAGAGCTTACCCTTTTTCTGGAAAAGACTCCAATTTATGTGAAACAGAGCTCTTCTTTAAGGTTTTCTAAATAACATTTGGACCAATGGTTAGGAAATCATAAATTCAACCATGCTTGTTACCTGTGGTCTTTATGGACAGCAGCACCTTATAGATGCTCTATGGCACAGGCATGCACCAAAGTCCTTGCAGTCCTTGGGCATTGATAATTACGAAAACTGGGGCATGAATGGCTATGCTTAAAAAGGCTGTTTGGCCATTAGACTGTTAAACTCTAATTAGGATTTCTTCTAGTGAGTTGCAAATGTATGAAGTTGCTTTCCTTACAAATTTGTGTAACAAGAACATGTTGCAATCCAGAAACACATATAATAACCAATATCAGCTATACTGGAATATAGGAAAAGGATACTGGTTAGTGATGAGCTTTTCTTTAAATAAGCTATACTTTACTGGGTATGCCACTGATGTATACAATGTATTTTATTGCATACATCATGGAGAGAAGTAGGCTAAAAAAAAGTAAAAATAAGACACCTGGGTGCACAAGTCCCCAGATAAAAAAGTGCCCGATCATCATATGTGCACTGGTTCCAAGACTAGAAAAACTGACAGCATAGAATCTTCAAGTCACAGAAGCATTCCAACAATGGAGTTAGGCCATGTTCAGGGGGAGGATGCCCCTACCCTACTGTAAAAGGAAGTAGTAGTCCACAAAAACTGATAAGCCAGAAAAGAGCCATAAAGATGATAGACTGTACTACTGAGGATAAGAAAGAAATTATGCATTGTTAGTATTATGCCAGAAGCCCAGAATTTCCCGAAAGAAGATATTCAAAAAGATTGAGAGAAATCAGATTGAAAGAAAAATACTTGCAGAAGAAAAACTGTCAAAACCTTAAAATGCATTTTTCTGTTCATTAAATCACCATAACCTTGAAAATCATTCTACAGACAAAACTTTGGGTTGTTTGGACAAAGAAGCAACCAAGGAAGTGCAGAAAATGTAAAGAACATAACTTAGAGATTTTTGAAAGGAATGAAAAATAAATATGGACATGGGAAAGAAAGAGATCTGATTTGTTGCAATATTTATGGAAAGGAGAAAGCCGTAGCAATCAATACCAGAAAGCATCTCCAAAAATATCTGAAGAGAAATACAGACTAAGTATCCAGGTATGTTCCATACCCACAACACAAAAAATGAGATCACCAAGGGGGAATCTAAAACAGAAAATTAGTAATGTAGAAGTTAAACAAATAGAAGCTGAAGTTATGGAATACTTCCAAAGTGAAGGATTTAGTGTAAAAAGTTTAACATAATTTATGTCACAGCATGATGGAACAATTAGTCCCCAAAGTAAGGAAAACAGAAAGGAAGAAATATGGACATGGCATCTGCATATACAAAATTTGCCAATACAAAAAAAAAAAACAAAAAAAAAATAAACAAAGGGGGAAAAGTAGAAAAAAGAATTAGTAATGTGGAACTTACAGAAATAAAAATTAGAAGTTATGTACTCACCATAATGTTCCATCTGAGTAGGTGTATTCATTTGTCTGCAACCTGTGGGTTATGGATCCGATATCGGATCCGAACCGGCATGGTTTTCCAGCTATGGATCTGAGCTCTCAGCTCCTCCCCTCACCCATAATGCCCTGCTCTCCCTACATGACCTCAGATCGAGTTTGCCAACAATAGAAATACCCTAAAAAGGGTAACACATAATATGCAGGAAACTGACAAGGCCAGGGGGATAGGAGGGCGGGATGGTTGCAGACAAATGAATACACCTACTCAGATGGAACGTTATGGTGAGTACATAACTTCTAAATCTGAAGTAGGAGATTCATTTGTCTGCAACCTGTGGGACAGAGTCCCCAGCTACCTGAATCTTGGGCCATCATGGAAGGATATTCCGGAGCACCGCGGAGCCAAAGGATGCTCTACCTCTAGATGTAATATCCAACTTGTAGTGGGAGATAAAGGTATGAGATGAAGCCCAAGTGGCTGCTGAACAAATATCATCCAGAGGAATCCTAGCTTTAAAGGCCGCTGAAGTAGAAACTGACCGGGTTGAATGGGCATGTACTCCCTCCGGTGCGGGCCTTCCAGAAGCTTGATAAGCCAATAAAATGCACTGCGAAATTCAGCGTGATAAGTAGACTTTGGAAATTGGTTTACCCAAATTGAATTTAGCAAAGGAAATAAACAACTGGTCGGATTGCCTATGACCAGCTGTCCTGTTCAGATAAAATCTAAGTTGCCTGTGAACATCTAAGGAATGTAGCTTGTATTCACCTTTGTTTTGATATTTAGGAAAGAAAACAGGGAGGTTAATGGATTGATTAATATTTGCTTCAGAAGCTACCTTAGGAAGAAAGGACGGGTTGGTCCTGAGGTATACACGGTCCGGATGAAAGACCAAGTAAGGAGGCTTGACGGATAAGGCTTGAAGTTCTGAAACTCTCTTGGCCGAGGTAATGGCTACTAAAAGGCCATCTTGAAAGACAAAATTTCAGATCTACCGTAGCAAGAGGTTCAAGGGGAGCGGTCAAGGCCTGAAGGACCAAAGAAAGGTCCCAAGGAGGAACCACTTGCTTTACAGGGGCCTGAGGAGAAAGGTACCTTTAGGAAAATCTTACACAATTTGGCAGACATCAGAGGACTGGAGTCTTGACCAATATGATAGTGAGAAATTGCGCAAGTTGCACTTTGACCGTGGAACTGCTGGCACCATCATTAAAAGAGTGGTTAGAAAGTCAAGCACCAGAGGAAGGGGAACTGTGAAGGGGTCTAGACCTTGCCCGCCCAAATGGAGAATTGTTTCCACTTACTGCGTAAACTTTCCTGGTAGATGGTTTATGAGCCGCCACCAGGATGGCCTTAACTGGAGACGAAATACCGGAGTCCTGATCAGGAGTGGAACAGGAGCAGCCAAGCAGACAGCTTCAGGTTGTCCAGATGACGGGTTGATAGGTGGGATGGGTGAGATATCAGATCCGGAATGGGATCTAGAATCCAAGGAGGATTCACTGAGTGAGACCTTAGGAAAGGGAACCAGATCTGTCGAGGCCAGAATGGGGCAATGAGAATCATTCTGCACCCCAACCGAGAGGCTTTCTGAAGAACTTGGAGCATCAGAGGCAAAGGGGGGTAAGCATAAAGAAGACCGGGTGGCCAAGCATGCACCAGAGCGTCTCTTGGGGTATCTCCGGAAGGAGGTATTAGAACGAAAAAATTGTCGCACTTGGTGTTTGAGGGAGACGCAAAAAGATCGCAACAAGGAGTTCCCCACCGTGCGAAGATGCATTTCGCTACCTGAGCATTGAGAGACCACTCGTAAGGGGAGAGAATGGTGCGACTGAGTTTGTCCGCAAGGATGTTGGACCGACCCGGAATATGCATTGCGATGAGAAAGCGGTTGGTGGAGATTGCCCATTCCCACACTCTCATGGCTTCTCGACAAAGAGGGTAAGACCTGGTTCTTCCCTGTTTGTTGATATACCAGACGACAGACATGTTGTCCGACTGAATCGCAATAGTTCCCAAGGGAACTGCTCTCATCTCTAGAACGTTGATATGCAGAAAGGTCTCTGAATCGTTCCATGTGCCTTGGACCGTCCGGCCTGCAAAATGCCCCCCCACCCGAGGCGGGAGGCGTCCGTGGCCACCGTGGCGAGAGGGGGAGAAGCACAAAAGGGGCGGCCTCCGTGGAGATCTGGAGAGTGGAGCCACCACAGGAGGGACCGCTTGCAAGCCTTGCTGATCGCAATGGGATGATGCATAGGAAGAGCAAGATAAGACCACTGAACTAGGAGTGTCCATTGAAGGATGCGCATATTGAACCTGGCGAGAGGAAGAAGAGCTATCGCTGCTGCCATGGACCCTAGAGCCCTCAGGACCAACTCCGCCGGAACTGAGCTGGAGTGGAGAATGGCCCGCACCTGGAGCTGCAGATTCTGAATTCTGTCCGCAGTGAGGAAGGCTCTTAACCGTCTCATGTCTAACCTGGCACCTATAAAATCTATGAACTGCGAAGGAGCTAGGTTGGATTTTTCTGTATTTATTGTGATGCCCAGACGGGGAGCTAGATGGAGAAAGGAATCTCGCGCCAATAACAGTAGATGCCTTGTTGGAGCGGTGAGAAGCCAGTCATCCAGGTAAGGGAAGACCTGCACCCCCTGAAGCCTCAGGTGGGCCGCTACCACTGCTAATACCTTGGTGAACACCCTGGGGGCTGTGGTGAGACCAAAGGGAAGGACCCGAAATTGGTAGTGACTGGCTCCCAGCCGGAAGCGGAGAAACCTCCTGGAGCGCCTGTCCATTAGTATATGGTAGTACACATCCTTGAGGTCTATGGAGCACATCCAGTGATTTTCTCCCAGAAGGGGGAGAATAGACTGCAATGTGACCATTCTGAACTTCTCCTTGGGAACTGCCAGGTTCAAGAGTGAAAGGTCTAATATTGGTCTTAGATCCCCCGTCTTTTTTGGCACTAAAAAGAACCTGGAGTAGAACCCTGATCCGATCTGGTCTGGGGGGACGGGCTGGATGGCTCTTTTCTTTAACAGATGGCCAATTTCTGCCAAAGCGGCCTCCGACTGACCGGGTGGAACGTCAGGGAGGGACTTCAATTTTGGAATGTGATGAAATGGGACGCGGTATCCTCTGGATATGATGCGGAGGACCCAGCGGTCTGATGTTATGGACTCCCATGCCGCTAGGTGCTCCGAAAAGCGTCCCCCGACTGCCTCCAGAGTGGAGCAGCCGGGCAACCCTTCAGGGCTGCTGCGCGGGCCGTTCAGAGAAGGGTTCTCTGGACCCGAAGTTCTTGGGAGCCCCTCTGCCCCTGGGGCGGCATCCTCCCTGTCCTCCTCTGCCACGGAAGGACTGGTTGTCCGGAGCAGGTTGGGATTGCTGCGACGTCCGGAACCACATTTTCTTCTGGCCCTTTTGGTTCCTAGAATAGGGCCTCTGGGGCACAGAGAAGCGGATTCCGACGGCAGACAGCGTCTTCCCGTCCTTTTCGCTCTGGGTCAAGGTATCACAAACAGTTTTGCCAAAGAGGGCAGAACCATCGAAGGAGCGTCGCAAATGACGCCTTGAAGGGCTCCGTGAAATCGCAATGACGGAGCCAGGCCTGACGTCTAGTAACTAGGCCTGCCCCTGCGGCTCTAGCGGCACCTTCCGTAGCATGGGACAGTAACCGCATAGAGGTATTAGTCACGGACCTGAGAGTGGCCATACGGGTGGAGTGCAACAATTTGTCCTCCTCCAACATGGAATCTGGGGGTGATGCAGCGTATTCCTTGATAAGATCGCGCTGCATCCTAATCACATGTGCCAAGTAGTTCAGCGCCCTTACTGAAAAGGTCGCTGAACTAAACATCTGCTTCCCCAAGCGGTCCATCATCCGAGACTCCTTGCTCGGGGGATGGACTGAGGGACTCTCCTGAGCAAGTTCCCTCTTGGTGGCTGCCGCCGTCAACATGGCATCTACCGGAGGCCCCTTACTCCAATGAGCACGGTCAGCCGGGGGACTAAGTATACGGTCAGGCCTTTTTGGAATTGGCTCCACGGTGTCCGGTTCCTTCCACGCCCTGGTGGTAATTAGGTCCACCAGGGGGTCAGCAGGAGGGGACATCCAAGAGGTAGATGGGCCCGCTTCAAATGCCTCCAAGAACACGGACTCGTCCGAGGAAGACTTGGGGGCAGACCACCCCCCCCTTATGCAAAGCATTTCCATGACATCTCCAAAGGAGACATCCTCGGGGGGTAATCTTGGGGAGCCTTCCCCTTCCTCCAAGTCCGTGTCTTCAGTGAGAGACTCGGGGGAGTCTATGTGCCTCCTTTTGCACGTATGCTTGCGAGGGGCATCCTCCGGGGGGGCTGTCCGAGGACTCCTCGCAAACTGTGACCTGTTCCAAAGGAACAACTTGGGGCAAAGGAGCGGGCTGTCCCAAAGGCCGGATGGTGGAAGCCTGGCCCAGTGCAGATGGAGCGCGGGATGGAGCCGAAGCAAGTGCCGGGGGTCCGGAAACCCTCAACAGGGCCCTCTCCACTACATCAAAAGCCGAGGGGGAGCCGACCTCGACCAAAGGATCCGATAATCGGCTCCCCCTAGGATCCGAAGAGTGGATCGGAGCCGGCACCGAAGCACTCGGATCCGAGGGGCCAGTGCGCTCCGCCACAGATGGCGCCGAAGGAGCACTGATCCCCCAGGATCCGAAGATCGGATCCAGGCTCCGAGAGGTCGGATCCGAAGCACTCGATGGCAGGGTCGGATCCGAAGTACCCAGTACTATCGGCGCCGACCCACCCCGCCCGCTGCTCGGCTCCAGCTGCTCCGAACCCGGGTAGCGGGTCGGAGAAGGCGCTATAGGTTTAAAGAAAGGGGTCGAGCTCTCCCCCAGAGGGGGGGGGAGGCAAGAGCACTCCAATCTGCATCTGGGCCTGGATGAACCTTCTCATCATCCGATCCAGATCAGCATCAGATAAACTGTACGTAGATCTCGACGAGGCTACCGAGGTAGGCCTTGAGTGCCTCCTCGATAGCCTCGACGGAGATTGGGTCTCCTCCTCCTCAGGTCCCGGTGAAAAGCACACAGGAGACCGGAGCCGAGGAGGGGGAGAACCAGCAGACAAGGAGGCCGGAGGAGAAGCCCGCTTGGCAGGCGGGCCAAACAGAGGTCTCGGCCCGCCGCAGGTGCTTCTCCTCCGTCCTTCTTTCTTGCTTCCTCTCCTCCAAACCACTACAGGGAGGTTGAGTCCCAGGAGGAGGAGGGGAGCCGGAGAGGAGGGAACCTGACACAGTACCCCGAAGGAGCGGTAGCCGAGCCGAGTCCGGGGCAAAAGTCCCGCCAGGACCAGCTTCGACCTCCGCTCCTTCAATGCCCTGGGGTTGAACCCTGCACAAATGGAACATCCAGAAGTGAGGTGTTCAACCCCAAGGCATCGAACGCACCGAGTGTGGCCATCAGCAGGGGAAAGCTTATGGCCACACTCGGAGCACTTCGAAAAAATAGCCTTAGGTTGTTCAGACATCCTAAGAACACTAGCTTTTTTACTTAACTAGTCTAAAAAGTAAAAGCTAACTAGCCAAACAAACACAGGCCCAAACACACACTACGCACCAGCGAGGGGAGGGAAACTAAAAGTTATAAAAGTTAATAAAACCAAACAACTTTAAGCTACAATAAGGGAAACCTAAACTTTCACACAAAACTGTCGAAAAAACTTTGAATTTAACACTAAAAATAGCTGAATAAACACTTAGCTGTAGAGCTCTCAGAAACCAATCTGGTCACCAGCGCGGCAAACTAGATCTGAGGTCATGTAGGGAGAGCAGGGCATTATGGGTGAGGGGAGGAGCTGAGAGCTCGGATCCATAGCTGGAAAACCATGCCGGTTCGGATCCGATATCGGATCCATAACCCACAGGTTGCAGACAAATGAATCTCCTACTTCAGATCTGATGTTATGGATTACATGACATTTTGTGTAGAAAATCCTACAGTGGTAATGTCACAGCATGATAGAACAATTACTCTAACAGATTATGGAGAAACAGGCAGAATGGGAAGCACCTGATCACTTGCCACATGAAGATTCTCTACAGCCTTCAGTAGGAAATGAGTAAAAAAGTTCAGCAACGGAAGGAACAAGAAACAAACATCGGCAACTCTGGCACAGTCAATGTTTTGTTCTGATAGACAAGTGTATTCCTATATGAAAGAGCAAATCTGTCAATAGAAATTTGTGTAATATAACAGAAGTAAATAGGCTATAGTAATTTGTAGCTAAATTAATAACAGATAGTCTTACCACAAAATCACAGGGCAATAAGGGAAAGGAAGAGAAGAAATCAAATGCCATCAAGGAAGTACTAAATATAGAAAACTATAAAGTAGTTGAGACAAGAAGCATCATTCTTAGAGTACAGAAGAGGGAACAGATCAGGACAAATATTCAGAAAGATAGATATGTTAAAAGCAAAGCACAGTATCAGAACAGATCAGGATCTCTCAAATTATAGACTAAAAATAAGCATAGGCAGAAAAACTTACAAGATGATAAATATAAAGGAAATGTACAAAATAAGCAATTTATTGATGACCCAAAAATGTTTTATAGAGAATTGGGAAACAAGGCAAAATGAAAAAAAAATCACAATAAATAAATACATACATACATACATACATACATAAATAAATAAAATTGGGTATAAGCACACATTATAAACCGGTGGAGGCAGTGAGCTAAAGTGTTATTTCTTTTTAGAGATGTATAATAAAACTGCGTTATTCATCTCCAGTTGCCAAGTTGTGTTTTGAAATGGTTGATCATAATGGACCTTGGAAATAATTGTGAACATAAGTAGTTGCATGTTCCAGGAGACTAGAAATTTGCCTCACCTGGACATTGGTAACTCAGCTGTGGCCCGTAGCTGTGCCTCAGACCACTCATTGTTTACAAAGACACATGTGTACCTACAAATATGAATATATATATATATATATATATATATATATATATAAAATCTAAATCTATATATATATAAGCTTGTTTCCTTCCTTTCCTGTAACGAGTCTAGTCCAGATACAGATGTGCTGTATCCAGGACAGTTTGTAAGCTTCTGAGCCCCCAAGCCCTTCTGTGTTGGAGGAAGCCTTCTAGCTTATCAGTGAGAGTGGAAAGCACTAGGTAGCCTGTCTACCACAAGAGTGGTTTCTGGCTCAGAAATTGTAGTTTATTGGTCATTTGGGCAGTTTTTCCATCTCTTTCAACTTTCTGGTTTAAAAGCCCGCATTTGCGCTTGTTTCACACCTTTCCTGTAACTAGTCTAGTCCAGATACAGATTGGCTGTATCCAGGACTGTATGTATGCTTCTGAGCCCCACAAGCCTTTCTGTGTTGGAGGGAAGCCTTCTAGCTTTATCAGTGGGAGTGGTAAGCACTAGGTAGCCTATCTACCACAAGAGGAGTGGATTCTGGCCCAGAAATTGTAGTTCATTGGCCGTTTGGGCAGTTTTTTCCATCTCTTTCAACTTTCTGATTTAAAAGCCCGCATTTGCGCTTGTTTCACACCTTTCCTGTAACTAGTCTAGTCCAGATACAGATTGGCTGTATCCAGGACTGTTTGTAAGCTTCTGAGTGGTGCCAAAGTCTGCTCTTCAGTTTTTCCCTTAGATCTGCTAGTTCTCTCCTCTCCTGCACATCTACCAGCTTATTAGTCTAGCACTTTACCAGACTTCTTGTAGCAATTATTGCAGCACACAAAAGTGCTACCAGCAATAAACGTTCTACAAGGAAACAGCTCCAGTGCTTATTACTAAAGCCCACCCCTCCAGGCATGTCTAAAGTTCCATTCCCTGTGCTTTCTCCTATTAACCTGGTGAACTTGGGTATCCTGAGGCAATGTAGCAACTGCCTCATGTACACAGACAGCAACCCTCTCCCCTCTTATCGCCCAACACTCAGACTTGCGAGAGATGCACTTATATATCCAAATTGGAAGCCGCACACTCCCTAACCAAGACCGGAATAGCTGGTCAAGAGGAGAAGGTCAACACTTGCACCGCACCAGATATAACACATAGCCCTCCAGAACACACGCCAGCACTGTCTTCACATAAAACACAAACCACACACCCACCTTTGTGGAGGCTCTCAATAAAAACCTACCTAAACAGCAGAGACCTCCAAGGCAGAAATGCACTCAACCACCACAACACAACACTAATCATGAGTCACAAAACTCTCTCAAACAGTGTGCCATTCAACCAAAGCCCCTAAGGCAAAACAGCCTGCCCAATATGCTAGTCATAGGTGACTCGATAGTGAGGCACACTGATGTCCACTTACTAGGTTGAATAAGGAGAAAGTAACAGTCAACTGCCTGTGCGGTGCCAGGATCCGTCACATAATGCACGCACTCAGGTCCATCAGCAACAGGTAAAAATATGACTCCATATGTGGGTGTGAATGACCTGAGACGTACCTCCCTGGACTACATGAAAAGAGACATGGAGGAGCTCTCGGATTATGTAGCCCAGGCGGGTATGACCCTAGCCCTGAGGAGCATCCTACCATCACCCAGAATGATACCACAGTACAAGCAGAAAATGATTGATTTCAACAATTGGCTAAGTTTCTGGTGTCATTCTAAGGGGATCCATTATCTGTCTGCCTGGGATGACATGATTGACAGACCTCGATGCTTTGCCAGAGATGGCTTGCATCTGTTACCCCTGGGCTTTCAGATTCTGGCCAAGGCGCTTGCCACCCCTATAGTGCCTTTTTTAGGCGGTGTTCCAAAGAGCAAATTACCACCGTAACAACTACAAACAAATGCAATCTGGGGGTCATGCTGCTCAACGCTAGATGTCTAAATCTCAAAATGCAGTCGCTCAAAACACTCCTTAAAATGGAGAACATCAACATTTGTGCTGTAACAGAGACCTGGTTTAAGGCAGCAGAAAGCACCCCTACACTACCAGGCTATAACTCATTCCACACCTTTCGGCCCCAGAACTTGGACCAAAGTTCCAAAGGTGGTGGTGTTTCCATATTCATAAAGGATGTGCACATCTCCAGAGTGGTAGCTCAGCATAACACATCAGAGATACTACAGGTGCAGCTAACATTGGGTAAGACAGAGATTCAGGTCGTAGCCTGCTATAGGTCCCCAACCATGTCTCAAGACTCACACTCCACGATGTTCTTTGTGTTTCACTGTTGCAGTCATCACATTTGGGTTATCCCTGCCAGGGTAGCCCTCGGCCGGCCCAAATACCAAAAGCTTAGTATTTCTGCATCAGTTTCTGTAGCTTGAGGACTGACATCAGGTCATCAGTAGCATAAAGTAAGGCAGCCAATGCTATTACATCAGTCTTTCTTGCCATGGAGCCCGAAGCAGAAGCAGTTCACACGAGTGCAGGTCGGCCGCTACCTGAGTTTTCATCTCCGAATTGAAGTTGAAGTCTTCTAAAGCTAAGTACTCTGTTGGGGATCCTGTTTTCTTGCACTAACTGATGTCAGAAAACATTAACAATTGTCTCGCCTGTGGAAAGCAAATACCAGAACAAGACTTCCACTCTTACTGCATCACTTGTTTAGGCCCAGACCTCGACGTCCCTCGTTGCTTCTGTGCTTTGTTCAACGCCAGAACTATCCGTCGTCAGGCCCTTATTGTAGCCAGATATTTTCGTTTACAGTCCTCGAATTCCGATATGGCTCTGGTAAGCCATCCAACAGCAGATCTTCCGAATAAAATGTAAAGATAAAGACAGAGACAGACCGTACAGGTCCAAACCTACTGACAACGCTTCCGTTAAGCTAGTCATCAGTCCTCCGGTACTCAGTGAGGCGCTTTCACAGCCCCTGATGCCCGCTTCAGTTGATTCGCAGGCTGCTACCGAGACCCTCTTGAAGTCCAGTATGCCACAAAACTCTTCTTCGACTAAGGATCCTGCGGTCATCTCTACATTGGATGGGTCCAGAGCCGCTGAGCAGGCACTGGCTTCTGAGGAAGTCCTTCGCACTACTGAATCTCGATACAAATCGACATCTTCTTTTACGACTACCATTCTTTTTTTCAACATCATACTGTTGTACCAGCTGAGTCAAGGGAGGACTCTGACTGCTTAAAATGTAAATTTAGAGAAATGTATATCACCCAGACAAATGTTACTATGGAAAGGTACTTATTTTACACAAGGGAGCAAAAGCCTGGTGAAACTTTTGTAGTGTACACAACCTGAGAAATAAAGCTAAAACATGCAGATTTCGTGACTTATGGGATGAGTTGATAAAAGACAGACTTGTGTGTGGTATAAAAGATGATGCTGTGAGAAAGATTTTGCTTTGTGACAGTGATTTAACTTTGAATAAGGCCATTGAGATTTGTCAGATATATGAGCTCAAAGAAAAGCACACAAATATGCTTACAAATCAGAATAGCTCTAGAAGGCACAGTTGTGTCTTTAGGCTTTTCCCGGTTAGGGGTCGCCACAGCGGAACTCCGGTCCGCTAATGATTGGTAGTTGATTTTTACGTGCCGAGTTACCAGCCCTGACGCACAACCTTCAAGGAAGGTACGCCCATTCACGCATGTCTCCAAGCAGAAGACGCTCTAGCTGAGAATCGAACTGGACAGCGTCTTACTGTGAGGCGACAACGCTACCGCAGCACCACCACCACAGTCAGTGCTAAAGCTTATATTGACAGTATGCAGCACGTGGTTAAAAGAAACCGGCCCAAGCATAAGACAGCAACTTTAACCCCTGCAGCACTTGCTGGTAAACCCCAGAACTTTCTAGCAAATTCCAGAGTTCGCACAGTCTCAGTGAAGCATAAGAGTGAGTCAGCAAACTCAAAGCATGGTGCACAACCCAGTTTCATTGCCAGCTGTCATAATTGTGGTGGAAGTCATGAATCTAAAAGGGAAAAATGTTTAGCTTTTGGTCAACAATGCCACAAATGTAACAGATGGAATCATTTCAAAAGATTCTGTAAATCAAAAAGCCCACATTATTTTATTAAAAGGGAACATTTTAAGAAACGAGTTGATCAGTTAGACAGTAGTAGTTCTACTCTTTATGTTGATGGTATGTCATTGCTCCATGGAACAGTAAATGGAGTATATTTAAGGGCCAAGAATGAAGTATTTTGTACTGTTTGGATAAATGGCAAACCCACAGAGCTCAAAGCTGACACAAGTTCCAAGTGCAATATTATGTTAGCAGAAACATTTGCTAGAGTGTGTAAAGGTGAAAGGGTTGATTTGGCAAGGTGTGCAAAGATTGTTGGTTATGGACGTGAAGAAATTCAAGCTGAAGGCTCAGTAGTGCTTTCATGTTACTTTGCTGGAAGAAACTACAACTTATTACTCTGTGTCTTCAAGAGGCATCTCCAGTTAGACACAGTTTGAAAATGGGACTACTTTCATTTAACAAGCAAGTCCACCAAGTTAGCTTAAAAGACTACTACTTTAATTTTGCCCAGCACATTTTTTCTACCTATGCTGATCTGTTCAAAGACAAACTAGGCAAACTATCAGTTGTGTACTCCATGAAGTTAGACCCAGAGGTCAGTCCAATTATCAGGCTAGCACGTAAAGTTCCAATAGCCATGCAGGACAGAGTCAAAGCATAGTTAGATGCAGTCAAAACTCCAACTGACTGGGCATCTTCCATGGTGATAGCTCATAAGAAAAGCTCAGATGACATCAGAATATGTATTGACCCACGAGATTTGAACAAAGCACTAAAAAGACCTCATCATCCAATGTGCACAGTCAAAGAAGTCACAGCCTTGATGCCAAATGCCACTATTTTTTCTGTCCTAGATGAAATTTGCAAAGAGTTCATTTTGGAAAATTAAGCTTGACAAAAAATTCTCGTTCCTCACTACATTCAGTACTCCGTTTGGCAGGTAGAGATTTTTGAGAATGCCATTTGGAATAAATTCTGCAAGTGAAGTCTTTCAAAGTGCAATGGAGCAATTTTTTCTTGGGTATCCTTGTGTTATTACAGTAGACGACATACTAGAAGGAGATCGTGATGAAGCAGAACATCACAGAAA
Source organism: Protopterus annectens (assembly GCF_019279795.1). Classification (NCBI taxonomy): domain Eukaryota; kingdom Metazoa; phylum Chordata; order Ceratodontiformes; family Protopteridae; genus Protopterus; species Protopterus annectens. The sequence goes on along the minus strand of NC_056746.1, from coordinate 787,062,178 downwards.
CCTCAGAAAAGCTCTAGAGGGGGCATGTCAAGTGCATCTTAAGCTCAATCCACACAAATGCAAATTCAGGCTACAAGAAGTTAGTTATGTTGATCACTTATTTTCGAGTACAGGTATATGACCAGACCCTTCAAAACAAACAGCCATTCTCCAGATGCCATCTCCAGAGAATGTTCAAGCTCTGCAACGTTTTTGGGATGGTCAACTACCTAGACAAATTCATTCCAGACTTGAGCCAACTTTCAGCACCACTCAGAGAGCTGACACAAAGATGTATCTTAGTTTTAGAGCAACACCAGACAGCATTTGATGTCCTGAAACGGAGAATTGTTAGTCCACAAACTCTGAGACACTATGATGTTCACAAACTAGTTACACTTTTCTGTGATGCTTCAAAATTTGGTCTTGGTGCAGTTATTCTACAAGAGGATCAACCTGCTGCCTATGCCTCGAGAACTCTTACCTAAACTGAGATGCAGTATTGCCCATATAGAGAAACAGCTTTTGGCAATTGTGTTTGCAAGTTCAAAGTTCCATGATTATGTTTATGGTAGACCTATCCAGATTAAAACAGACCATCAACCTCTAGTCACTATCTTTAGAAAACCTATACATTCAGCTCCAGCCAGACTGCAACATATGATGCTGAGATTGCAAAAGTACAATTCAATCTTATCTACAAGAAAGGCAAACTTCTTTATTTTGCTGATACATTATCCAGATCACCCAGAAACACCACAGAACAGCACAAGAATGAGAACCTTGATTTTGAAGTCATGGAAGTGAGACATATTTCTTCTAATGGATGGCCATCAAAGCAATCTAGTTTACCTCAAGAAGTGCAACCTTATTTTTCATACAGAGATCAGATTTTGTCTGACAAAGGTATCATTATGAAAGGCATGAAAGTAATTGTTCCAAAGACCTTACAACCTAAGTACATTACTATTTTGCATCATGGTCACTCAAGAACCAAATCTACCAAAAGAAGGGCGAGAGGACTTGTATTTTGGCCTTCTATGTCACAAGACATTGAAAGAGCACTTTTATTTTGCTCAGTGTGTAATAGTACAAAGCCTCATCAACAGAAGGAACCACTTCAGCTTAACCAGCTTCCAGAACTACCTTTGTCAACAGTAGTCACTGATACCTTTGAGTGGAATCAACATTATTTGGTGTTAGTAGACTCTTACTCCAGTTGGTTCAAGATTGACCTACTTCCCAACCTAGCATCCAGTACTCTCACTACTAAGATGAAACGTCATTTTGCTGTACATGGTAGTCCACACAGTTATTTCTGACAATGGCACACAGTGTACAAGCCAACAGTTCAAAAGATTTGCTGAAAAATGGGACTTCACTCATGTCACAAGTAGCCCTCAATATCCGCAGTCAAATGGTTTGGCAAAACAAGCAGTTCAAAGTGGAAAGCAGTTACTAGAGAAGTCAAAATGAGATAATAGTGATATTTTCCTGAATCTCTTGAAACTCAGAAATGTTCCTTGTGATAAACATCTTGGTTCACCTGCTCAGAGACTTCTGTTGAGACAAACCAGAACCACATTACCAATCAGTAATCAAGTGCTGGTTCCATATGTCAAGAACAATAGGTTAATGAAAGCCAATCTGTTGAAGAAGCACCTATCCAAGAAGTCCTATTACGATAAGACCAGTAAACTGCTCAATCCATTACAAGAGGGAGAAGTGGTGAGGATGCAAACGTCCAAAGGTTATGATCTGATTGGTGTGGTGAAGAACACTGGTCCAGAGTGGAGATTGTGCATTGTAGAATCAGAAGGAGCAACTTTTAGGTGGAATCGGAAACATTTGAGGCCAGTGTCCAAGCCTATACCATAGCTCATAGCCTGTGAGAAAAACTCAGTCTCAGAGTCAGTTGTCCGTTGTTCCAATTCCAGAGGAAGCCCCAGAAGACATTCCTGTCCCTGTGACAAATCCAGAAGTTCCCGATATGAGTTGTGCATTTCAGACTGTCCCTATTACTAAATTTGGTCCCAACTGTTATATTACAAGATATAGTGATATCTCTAAACTCTGTAGCAGATATGAAGCAACTTGGACATGAACTTTGTGTTTTGTTTCCAATGTATATAGAAATGCATGTCTAGCTCTGATATTGCTTTGCATTGCATAAAAGGCAATGTTTTTAAGAGGAAGGATGTACACCTTTAAGAAGCTTTGCAAGGGTTTGCACAGGTATTTAAATACTAAACATGTGCAAGTCTGACTGTCATTTTGTAGTTAGCTGTTGAGATGTAAGCATCTATGTATTTAAGCTCTGTCTGTTAACTAGTTTGTTCATATTTAATGATACTGCTATTCATCCTGATGTGTTTGTATGTACTAAAGCATCTGAACGAAACCCCAAGCCTTCTTGTTACATGTGTTAGAGAAGAATGAGCGACAGTATCCTTCACTATATTCCATGGCATTCTTAAACTCCTCTTGGAGAACAACATACACTTTATTTTCCTTTGTGCAACAATGCTCCTTTGTCTCTGAATATGGAGTATTTTTGATGCAAATATTATTCTGGGTTACAGCTGCCCATGATTTTGTTCAGCTGTCATGTTTCTGTTAAACACACTTAATAATGAAGCATAGTAACATCCATTCAAGGCAAAACTTTGAGTTCTTGAGATAGTTTCCAAAGAGAAAAGGCAAGAATTTAGGTTAACGATGTGACAGTAGGTTTACCTAGACTAGCAAGGGGGTCAGCAAGTGAATCTGTAGCAGTTGTAAAATGTGCAAATTAATGTGGTTATGACATTCTCATGTCCTTAAAGTGAAACATTTACTACTGAATGGAATGTAAGACTTGCAAGACTGTCCACACCCTAGACAACATCAATGACTTGGTTCTACGTTATCATTTGTATGTTATCAAAATCAACCTGGGTCCCTATTAAATAAACAAAAGGTGGAAATGTCAAACGGCCAAATAAACTAAAAGGCCGTTCCTCAATATTGCTATTGTAAGATCACGGTACAGTGAAGGCTAGAAATGTTGCCGTTTCTTCACTATAGTGCGATCTCGGAGTTGGTATATATAATTAGCGGGTGGTGTGGGGGGCACAACCCCCACAATATTAATTTCGGGGAATGACCTTTTCATTTATTTGGCCGTTCGACATTTCACTTTTCATTTAATAGGGAAGCAATCAACTCAGCTAGGGAGAAATGACGCCTTTTAGAAGCAGCCCAGGGAAGCACTGTCAGCCTCATTTTCGAAGAGTAGGGTTGCCACCTTTTTCACATGCCCAAAATGAGACATTTCTTACTGAAATATAAGATTCTGCAGGACAACCCACAGCCTCAACCAATTTTAAAGACTTATTCTCATTTTATCATCAAAAATACAGACTCACAGCTGTAGAATTTTAGTAATTTATGTTACTTTGTGTCATGTTAAAAGTGCTTAAAATACATTAGAAAATGTCTAAGCAGACACTTACAGAAGAATTCTTAAAGTGAAAATCTCCATAACTTCAGGTCATTGCTTATACCAGACCCAACACCCCTGGTCTGACAGCATTTTTGGCAGCTGTCAAAATAGGAATCATATCACATGGATCGAAAGCACTTCTGACAGCAGCTCTTTTGGTATCTGTCAAAACAGCTGTCAAACTGTAGTAATTCAAAGTTACAAAAAGCCGTTAAACAAATGCTTCCTGTTATAACTCTTGTTTTTCCATTGTATTGTTGTATTCTGAGCTATCTTAATGCATCACAACTCCAAGCTTTTCTTCTTACATTTTAATGGCTGTCATGAAACTTGTTAATACTAAAAGGATCTTGTTTTATTCCTTTGTCTTCTGGTCACAGAAGACATTTAAAGTGTTCTTTATAATAGTGGCATATAAAGTCCTTTACCAACCAAAAAATACACCTGCACTAAAAAATATTATCAGCCCCTACACCAGCACCTGGTCACTGTGATCATCCACTAGATTCCTAGTTCAAACATACAAATCCAACTACTCAGCTGGGGACTCTCTGTTTGCCAACTCTGTTGGAAAAGCATGGAACAGACTCCCAACTGACTTGACCCTAGAACCCTCACTAACTCAATTCAAAAACAAACTCAAGAAATACTTCAAAACTCATTGGTTATGTCCTTGCACTAACTCCAACTAGTGATCTCTCTATTACTCAGGTGCCTTACCTTCAACTACTTCTAACTTTTTTCTACCACACCATTTCAGGAAGGGTCAATTGTATAACTGCTGCTCAATGTGTCTTAGGTTCATAGGTTCATACTAGGCTATCTGCCCTGGGGCAATTATAAGCCTAGCCCGATTCTGTATGGCTTACGCCACCCCTTGATTTGAGTATACTGTGCCCTTTTTAAGGTTTAGTTTACTGTGCCTCTGTCTAATAGTGACACGGGAGTAATCCCTGGGACAAACCTATGATCCCCCATCCACCTATCGAGATTCTTCTTGAAGAGATTCAGTGAGGTGCTCTGCCTCGCATGAACTGGAATTCTATTCCAGAGCGAAGGGAGCCTCTGGGTTATGAACCTGTCCCTCCAGCAAGTTCTATTTATTTCTGTGCTGAGGTTCAAGTCCCTCGAGCATGTGGCTCTAAGGGATTTAGATTTACTGAGGTGGAGCATGTCCATTAATTCTGGATTTGACATAGCTTTGTATGCCAGGCATAGATCCCCTCGAAGTAGGCGGTATGCAACTGAGTAGAGCTGGAGTTTTTTTAACCGAGCAGCATATGGCATCTGTTTGAGACCCTTGATCTTCTTGGTGAGATACTTTTGGGGTCTTTCTAATTGCTGCAGGTGTCGGGTAAGGTACATCCCAAAAGGGGCATTGTATTCTATGATGGGCCTGATGAGGGATGAATAAAGGGCACGATTACCTCTCTTGATCTAGATGTGAAACCCTTCGTGATGAGGTGGGCTATGTAGAAGGTCTTTCTAACCACTTTGGCAATGTGGTTTTCAAAGGAGGGATTGCTATCAACTTGGGTCCCCAGGTCCCTAATAACTTTCTCTGTACTTAATGGGTTTCCGTCTATGTGGTAATTTGTGGGCACATTGTTTTTGCCAAAGGGTATGACTATACATTTTTTGGCATTTAGCTTTAAACCATGGTGCTGGAACCAGTTATCTGTCTCTGTGAGACCTTTTTGAAGGATGTTTGTGTCAGCTGGAGAGTCGATTATGGCGCCCAGTTTGCAGTCGTCTGCGAACTTGGTGAGCCATAGTCCTCCCACGTTTGCCTGTACCTCGGAAAAGTATATACCGAACAAGAGTGGTCCCAGGACAGAACCCTGTGGGACACCACTTGTGACCGGTTTCGAGTCTGACATGGCTCCAGCAACTCTCACTCTGTGGGTTCTGTCTTTGAGCCAATTTGTAACCCATCTTGTGACATAGGGGTTTATATTTAAGCTGGATAGCTTATCTATGATGCCCGAGTGGGGTATTGTGTCAAATGCCTTTGCAAGGTCCAGATAGGCTGTGTGGACTACCTTCCCTTCATCTATGGCTTTGGTGACTGTTTCGAAGAAGTCAACCACGTTCAAAAGGCAGGATCTGCCCTTGACAAAGCCGAACTGGGTAGGATCTAGTGTCTGTAGGTCCCCAATGTCTTTGTTTATGAGCTCCATGATGATCCTCTCCATAGCCTTGCAGACTAAGCTAGTCAGGCTTATGGGGCGATAGTTTCCAGGGTCTGTAGAGGCTCCACCTTTGAGGAGTGGGACCACTGTTGCTGTACGCCATTCTGTGGGCACATATCCTGTAGTGAGGCTGAGATTGTATAGCTGTTTTATTTGAGGAATTAGTTCCTCTTGGAGTTCATGTAGGACGCAACCTGGGACGCCATCTGGTCCCATGGAAGCAGTGTTTTTTGCTTTGGAGAGGGCAGCCTTCACCTGAGCATCAGAGATGTTTGGAAGGCAGCCCTCTGCTGGGATAGATACTTGCTCTTTTGGGGTGGAGGGGGTGGAGAAGTTTGCACTGAACCTGTCTGCCAGGATATTGGCGATGTCTGTGGGTTCAGTGTATTTTTTGTCATTTAGAATCAACTCAGAACAAGTCTGGGAGTTGCATCCCAGGTTCCTAACATAACTGATAAAAGCCTTATGATTGTCTTTGGTGTCCTGTGCAATTTTTCTCTCGAAGCTGGCCTTGGAGGATTTTATGAGGGATCGTAATTTTTTGCTAGTACTGATCAGAGATGCCTTCCCTATTAGGGATTTTGCTCTATCATGTAGTAGCTTCCTCCTTCTGTTGTACAGTTTATTTTTGGCAGGGGTCCACCAGACTGGACGCCTGCCTTTGGATGATTGGGTCTTGGTTTTGTTTGGGATAGCATGATCCATGCATTCCTAGAGATGTACGTAGAATGCGTTTATATAGGATTCTGCAGTTTGGGCCATAGTTTCCACTGGCCCTGGGGCCTTGAAGGATTCCACTTCGGTTTTGAGAAGTGAGAAGTTTGCTTTTGAGAAGTTTTTCACTGTGGTTTTCTGGGCTGGGGGTAGGGGTCGGGATGTGGACATCCAGTGAAATTAATTTATGGTCTGATCTTACCAATAAGGGATATACTTCTGGTGTGGAGCATAGAGTCCCCATGTTGGTAATGATCAGGTCTAGTATGTTGTCCCCTCTTGTGGGAGTGGTGACTAGTTGCTCCATAGCATTTGAGTTTATAATTTCCAGGAACCTTTGGGCTAAGGTGCTGGGGCTTGAGTAGTGCTCCCAGTCAATGTTTGGGTAGTTGAAGTCGCCCAATATAATGGTGTTCGGAGAGATCTTCATGTTCTCCAATGTTTTCAGGAAAGCCGAGTGGGATTCCTGACTTTGAGAGGGTGGTCTGTAGGATACTATAAACTGAAAAGCAGTCTTGCCCACTGTTAGTTGCACATGGATGGTCTCCGATACTTCGTGCAATGCCACTAACCTGGAGGTGTGGATATCCTTGATAAATATGGAAACTCCCCCTCCTTTTGTGGTTCGGTCCGGGTTTTGGGGCCAAAAAGCATGATATGAGGTATAGCCTGGTAGTGCTGGGGTGCTCTCTGGAGCCTTGAACCAGGTTTCTGTCACTGCACAGATATCGATGTTCTCCATACTGAGGAGAGCTTCAAGTGCGTGCATCTTGAGGTTAAGACTTCTGCCGTTAAGCAGCATTACCCTTAGTTTCTTGTTCATTGTGCTGTCTATGGGGGTGGGTTTGACTTTTGAGCCTTGCCTAAAAAAGGCACTATGGGGGTGGTAAGAGCCTTTGCCAATATCCGAAGGCCCAGTGGTGACAGGTGCAAGCCGTCCCTAGCGAAGCAACGTGTCTTGTCGAGCATGTCATCCCAGGCTGACAGACACTGGATGCCCTTTGAATGACACCAAAATTTTAGCCAATTGTTAAAATCGATCATTTTGTCTTTGTACTGTGGCATCATTCTAGGGGAGGGTAAGATGCTGCTCAAGGTCAGGGTCATACCAGCCTGGGCTACATGATCAGAGAGCTCCTCTATGTCTCTTTTCATGTAGTCCAGGGAGGTACGTCTCAGGTCATTCACACCAGCATGTACAATGACTGAGTCATATTTGTATTTGCTTTGGAGTGAACTGAGTGCTTGCGTTATGTGGCGGATCCTAGCACCCGACAGGCAGCTCACCATGACCTTCTCTTTATTCAGCCTGGTGAGCGGGACGTCAGTGTGTCTGACAATAGAGTCACCTATTACAAGAGTATCAGGTGTGTTATTCAGCCTTAAGGGCTGTGGCTGACTGGCACACTGACTTTGTGGGCTATGTGCTGTGCGTGTTTTGTTTTGAGGTAGCGTTTGCTTGGATGTCTGCTTTGGAGGTCTCTATTGCTTAGGTAGATTTTTATTTAGAGCCTCCGACTATGTTTTTGTGTATTTATGTGTTTGGTTCGCTGATGTGGTGGGATTATGTGATACTGGAATTGTGTTGTGTGAGATTACCTTCTACTCCTGACTGGTTACACCAGTTTTGAGACGAGAGAGTTCAGCCTCCAGTTTGGCTAAATAGTTGCATCTCTCACATATATTTGAACCTGTTTGGAGGAGGAGAGGGTTGTCCGTGTACATGAGACAGTTGTAACATTGCCTCAAAATTCCCAGATTCACCAGCTGGACTGGAGAGGAAACCACTGACTGACCTTTGGACATGCTAGAGTAATATAGGGAAACTGAATTTAAGACGGACCAATAGAGGACAAAGTAATCGTAGAGAGTATAAGCGTAAGTAGTGCTTATGCTTTAATAGTGCTAACTTGTAGGATTACTTAATTGGACCAGTGAAGGGCCTTAGAATGAGAATATGGTGTTTAAATTGAGAGATAGAGCAGTTCTAAGGGAAAAAGTGAAGAGCAGACTTTGCGGAGCCAGGAATAGTTTAAACCCAATTAGGCGCTGCCCGCTGTTGCGCTATGCACAAAAACGCGCAAAACCGTGCAAAAGACGGTTTTAAGAGAGGAAGATGAAGGAGTATGGAACTGACCCAAAATGGCCAATAAAACTACAGTTTCAAGTCAGTAACCACTCCCACAGGGGCAGGCAGGCTGCTCAATGGGCCAGAGGATACCACATCCCACAATCCCGAATCCTTCACAAATGCTTTCTATGGACATCTCCAAGAATGCATGGATCATGCAATCCCAAATAAATCCAAGTCCCTCTCCACCAAAGGCAAGCGTCCTGTCTGGTGGACCTCAGCCATTAACAAATTGTATAACAAAAGAAGGAAGCTACTGCACGACAGAGCAAAATCCCATAAAGGGAAGACATCTCTGATCAACACTAGCAGAAAACTACGTTCTCTTATAAAAACATCCAAGGCCAACTTTGAGAGAAAAATCACTAAGGACACTAAAGATAACCACAAAGCCTTCTTCAGCTATGTTAGAAACCTGGGCGGAAGCCCTCAGAGTTAGTTCACAACAACAAAAAATACACTGAACCCACAGATATTGCCAACATTCTGGCTGACAGGTTCAGTGCAAACTTCTCCTCTCTCTCACCTCCAAAAGAAGAAATACTTATCCCAGCTGAATGTAATCTCCCTGTCATCTCAGATGTTCAAGTGAGAGCTGCCCTCAACAAAGATAAAAACGCATCAATGGGACCTGACTGTATCCCGGGTTGCGTGCTACATGAACTCCAAGAGGAGCTAAACCCGCACATAAAAATGCTATTTAATCTTAGCCTTACTACAGGATATGTACCTGAACACTGGCGTATAGCAACAGTGGTCCCACTCCACAAAGGGGGTACCTCTACAGACCCTGGCGTACAGCAACAGTGGTCCCAATCCACAAAGGGGGTACCTCTACAGACCCAGGGAACTACCGCCCCATAAGCTTAACCAGCCTGGTCTGCAAAGCTATGGAAAGAATCATCATGGAACTCATAAACAGAGACATTAGGGACCTACAGACACTTGACCCCACCCAGTTCGGCTTTGTGAAGGGCAGATCCTGCCTTCTGAACCTGGTTGACTTTTTCGAAACAGTCACTAGAGCCATTGATGAGGGCAAAGCAGTCCATACAGCCTACCTGGACTTGGCTAAGGCCTTCAACACAATACCCCACTCAGGCATCATAGATAAGCTCAACAGCTTAAACGTAAACCCTTATTGTCACTAGATGGGTTGCAAACTGGCTAAAGGACAGAACCTATAAAGTTAAAATCGCTGGAGCAATGTCAGACTCAAAGCCAGTCACAAGTGGTGTCCCACAGGGATCTGTCCTGGGACCCCTCTTGTTCGGCATTTATTTCTCAGATGTTAAAGCAAACATGGGAGGGTTGTGGCTGACAAAGTTCACAGATGACTGCAAACTAGGCGCCATAGTCGATACACCAGCAGACACATACACCCTACAAAAAGGCCTCACAGAAACGGATAACTGGTGCCGGAGTCATGACCTTAAACTAAATGCCAAAAAATGTATAGTCATCCCCTTTGGGAAAAACAAAGTACCCACAAATTAGACAGCAACCCACTGAGTACGGAAAAAGTAATCAGAGACCTAGGGACCCAAGTTGACAGCGACCTCTCATTTGGCACCCACGTTGCCAAAGTGGTTAGAAAAACATTCTATCTTGCACACCTTATCATGAAGGGATTCACATCCAGATCCAAGGATGTCATTGTACCCCTATACTCCTCCCTCATCAGACCCATGATTGAGTATAATGCCCCATTTGGTATGTACCTCACCCGGCATTTGCAACAGCTAGAGAGACCACAGAAATACCTCACCAAGAGGATCAAGGGCCTCCAACACATGTCTTATTCTGCCAGACTAAAGAAACTCCAGCTCTATTCAGTAGCATACCGCCTGCTCAGAGGTGATCTCTGCCTGACGTATATGGCCATGTCCAATCAGGAACTGATGGACATGCTCCACCTCAAAAAATTCAAATCCATCAGAACCACGAGAGCTAAAGACTTAAACCTCGGTACAAGTATGAATAGGACATGCTGGAGGGATAGATTCATAACCCAGAGGCTTCCCATGCTCTGGAACAATATCCCAGTTCATGTTAGACAGAGCCCCTCACTGACTCTCTTCAAGAGGAATCTTGATGAGTGGATGGGAGATTGTAAGTTTACCCCAGGGGTCACATCTGTGTCACTACTAGACAGGGGCACAGTAAACTAATTCTATTATATAAGGGGACCTTCACTGTGTCACTACTAGACAGAGGCACAGTATTCAAAATCTATTCTGTGCATTTTTTGTACCATTTCATGGGGTGGCGAAAGCCACATCACTATGGCTAGGCTTACAAATGCCCCAGGGCAGATAGCCTAGTACTAAATTATGAAACTATGAAACTGCCACTGATCAACAGAGAGACTTCCCTTTAGCCCAAGCAAAAAATGGCCTCCAAGAAACTTACAAACAGTTCAAGAACAGCAAGCCTGTAACTGAACTTTTTTAAATCTCAGAAAAGTGGGAAAAAAGCAAGATTTTTTTTGTTTTTTTTTATTTTTTTCTGAGATAGCAGAGGTTCACAAGTATCAACAAGTTATAACAGTGCAGTAAATGACCCCACACAAGAGTGCTAGGCCAAAGACAGATAAAATGCAATTTTTGAGAAAAAAACAATTTTAAAAATAAGTGCAAACAGGAAATTCAGTAAGCAGCTCTAGGTTGTGCTCTAAATACAGTTACTAATGCAGAAATCAAGTTTAACAAGCCAGAAAATGCTCAAAATAGGCGGCTATGCAGAAAAACTTAGCAAATAAACAGAGGAAAAATACTTAAAATCTCAAAAGTGGCTCCTTTCTTCTCTCAGCGTAGCCAACAAGCCTGAAAAGACGCCAAAACCACGAGGCAACCAGGTTTTAAGAAAGGAAGATGAAGGAGTTTGGAATTGACCCAAAATGGCCAATAAAACTACAGTTTCAAGTCAGTAACCACTCCCACAGGGCAGGCAGGCTGCTCAATGTTTTTCACTGCCACTGATCAACAGAGAGACTTCCCTTTAGCCCAAGCAAAAAATGGCCTCCAAGAAACTTACAAACAGTTCAAGAACAGCAAGCCTGTAACTGAACTTTTTTAAATCTCAGAAAAGTGGGAAAAAAGCAAGATTTTTTGTTTCTTCAGAGATAGCAGAGGTTCACAAGTATCAACAAGTTATAACAGTGCAGTAAATGACCCCACACAAGAGTGCTAGGCCAAAGACAGACAAAATGCAAGTTTTGAGAAAAAAAGCGATTTTAAAAATAAGTGCAAACAGGAAATTCAGTAAACAGCTCTAGGTTGTGATCTAAATACATTTACTAATGCAGAAATCAAGTTTAACAAGTCAGAAAATGCTCAAAATAGGCGGCTATGCAGAAAAACTTAGCAAATAAACAGAGGAAAAATACTTAAACTTGAATGTAATGTTATGTATATATAACTTTGAAAATAATGTTATGTTTTGTAAAGTGTTTTATAATAAGTTAGTACTATATGTGCTAAATGCTTGTATTGCTTATGACTGTAATCTGCTTGAAACTAGCATTTACTAAATGTTCGATGTGTATTATTATCTTGGAGCCTTTCTCCCCGGGACTCTGCTGAAAATGGACATATATCCAGTCGGACTATCCCGGTCAACAAATGTAAAATAAAATAAATAAAATTTAACAGTCAAGTTAAACATAGAGAAGTGAGATTTTCTTCCCTTTCATTTACATAGCATGGCAGTAGTGTGATTCACAGACATCTTGCACAGCTTCTGGAACTTGAATGTTATCACTTTTTGTCTGAAATACCTTGATCATACTGCTCCAGGAGCTGCTCAAATCTATTCACAGTAGATGTGAAGCCTCAAAAAAAGTTGCTAAACTGCATTGTTTTCTAATCTGTAAATTTATTCTCCAACAAGTAATGACAGACACTGCCCCACTATTCCAATCTTCCTACACTATGTTTCCACACTACTGCGGCTACAGTGGTACTATTACTCCTTAATCTGTTTCACTGTAATATAACACCACTTCATAAAATCAAGATTCTTATGCATGACAAATTTATAGTTATTTTCTCTGCTATACATAAGACTAAAACACTATGATCTGTAAAGATGTTAAACTTATAGAAAGGTATACCTCCACGTGTACCACTTTCTGAAGACATATATTCACCTATGCACACTACTAGGTTTCTCTTCCTCTCTGCAGCAAACACAGAGGAGAAAAGGACCTGTCTAACTCTTAGCTAAACAGTGTCCCACGACACATTACCTTACTCCTCAACATACAGTCACTAATTACCATACTTGAAGAAAATCTTATAAATATATACTTTTTTTATGCAAAATATGTCCCCATCTACATTGTTCATGTTGTGAATGTTTTTCTGTTGTAAAACATGTGTATAATTGAATTTCCAGCAACTGTTATACTGCAGGATTCACGAAGCCTCCGTGTAAGAGTTAGGAAGTCTTACACGGAGGCTGCAGTTAAACGGGTGATGTCAGCATGCCATGCATATTCATGAGGGCATGCTGAATCACACCCTAGGCTAACACGGTCCGGGTAGCAATGTTGGGGGCGTGTCCACATGGCAAGACCTGCAAAGGGACATGCCCCCAGAAGAATCACAGTCCCAAAAGGAAACTCCCACGAGCGAGTCCGCGGAAATGTCAAGAAACACAACAGCACACATGCCCCTACAGACTATTAACCCAATTGAAATGTAAAACGTAAAAATGAACAGTTTAATTTTTTTTTTTATTTCAAAAATGTTTGCCCGTAATTGCTAGCTTGGGTGTGCCCTTCGCTCAGCCACTGTTAGCAGTCATTGAAAAAGCATATAAGCTCTAAATATGCAAAATAAGCCAAGTAGCAATAGCGTAGCAGTAGAGACGTCGGCCAAAGAGGAGGCAGTCACGGTTCGAGCCCCAACAACATCATTTTTTATTTTTAGTGAAATAAGCACGAAACAGTCCCCTGACATATATGTATGTATATATATATATATATATATATATATATATATATATACAATTATAATTTAAGTAAAATGCAATGAAATGGGCCATGTTTTGTGAAGAACTCTGACACAATAAAAAAATAAAATATTTTATAAGTGTCCATAGCTGAGCAGTGCTCTAACAAGCTGAGTATGTTTGCCCACAGGTGACCAGTCGTTTAACAGGTGTAATAGGAGTGCCCGGAGTTGAAAAGTGCTTTAACACGCTGAAAGTGTGTGCCCGTAGTTGCGCAACATTTCTCACAGCGTAATATGCGTGCTCACAGCCAAATAATGCGTTAACCAGCGTAACCCGTTTGCGCGGAGCTGCCCAGCGCGCCAACTGGCTTACCAGCGGGCAATGTTGAGCAACCTGTATCAAAGCGGCCTTTAAACAGACACACCTCCTAGCCTGTCTAGACAGTAGTAAAATTAAAAAAAAAAGCAATGCCCAGGCTCGAACCCAGGATACTGTGCATCATAGTCAAAGTACTGAACCACTAAGCCATGACAGCAGTACTGAAAAATGCAGTATTAGCATATATATAGCAATGAATGGAAATAGAAGCATGACAAAGCAGGTTTTGTGAAGCTGATACAATTCCAAAATGGCCAATCACAGATAAGTGCGGGAAAAACGGCATATATAAGCCTCATAGGCGGGAATACACAGCATAACTGATTGTGGAACCTATTTGCAGTCAGGATGGCAGGTGTAGGAGAGGTTAGTCGCTTTCGAGCACAGAGGTGGGGTGTTGAGGAGTCCAAATACATGGTTTGGCTCCTAGTCCACGATCATGAGGCTCACCTCATGCAGGGCCAGGTTCTGTGGGGTGCATATAAGGCAGAGGCGTGGAACCGGTTGGCACATGATCTCACCAGTGCCACAGGCATACCAAGGACTGGTGAACAGGTCCATCACCACCATGCGGACCTGAAGAGACGGAAGCAGGACCAACTGAACCGTTGGATCCAGGAGGCTCAGCAAATGCCCAACGCCCCACTACTGAGTAAGTATCCATGTAATTAAGTATGTAAGGAATTATCCTAGCTGATAGTATGAAGATGTATGTTCCAATATTAATTCATTTATATTATAGCTGCAGGTGTGCGTTCCGCGAATCGGCAGGCCTATGGTGATAGGCTGGAGCGGTTGCGCCACCAGGCAGGTTAGTAATTATATTCCTGTAATTGTTATACAATATAAGTGAGACAGCTTGTAAAAGAGGTCAGTGTAGTCACATATTAATAAAGTTCAAATAACACTAGAATTAAGATTCTGCTAGTACTGTATGATTAGATAAGTGATGCAGCCTGTAATCCAGAAATAAAAAGTAAACAAGTCTGAAATAGTGATTACCCACCTGAAGTGTAATATCAGATAACCGGCAGCAGTCTGAAAATCAGTGGTAAACAAGCTAAAGATAATAGACATGTGTCAAATACATACCCTTAGAAAATCTGCCATATGAAACAAGTGAGTCTGTTGGAAAGGATTGTAATCAGGTATGACATGTTAATAACGCCTAAAATAAAGTACCAACTTGAATTGTAAAAATAACACAAGTGAGTGTAAGAAAGAGGTATGAATCAACCAAGAAAGCTGTTATAACTTCTGAATAAAGTATACTGCAGTCAGTACATAATGAAATGAATGAGACAGCCACAACCAAAAAGTGAAATGTTTGAAATAAAATACTGAAGCTGGAATGTGTCTGTCCCACAATTTGGATATGTTGCTGTACCCTTGCAATATGGAGATTGTATGGTTGTATGAAATAATGAACATCCACAGTTGTCTAGAGCCATATAAATGAAATGTAGCAAGATGCTGTACCTGAACATAGCCAGATATGAAATGTGTAGGAATAAAAATGCAATGTATATTAATGTATCAGTAACAGTCCCATCACCAACATTCCTAAGGTTACATATAGGAAACTGTACTAAGACCTGTAGGGTATATATATCTGCAGCTACTAGAGATGTACAGCATATGTATATGTAGTTGAAGTTGTTAATGAAATATTTCTTCACCCTACTCTATATTCACAAATAATGCCATTCCACAACAAA
Source organism: Protopterus annectens (assembly GCF_019279795.1). NCBI lineage: Eukaryota > Metazoa > Chordata > Ceratodontiformes > Protopteridae > Protopterus > Protopterus annectens. The sequence goes on along the minus strand of NC_056746.1, from coordinate 787,046,623 downwards.
CTGGGTATGTGTATTCACAATCAATTCCTATGGACATCTGTCCTGTTGGTTCAAACATATTTGCATGTACGTTGCAGCATGTGCCCTGTTCACATATCCAAACCTGATGGCCTGTTGCCATCAATCGACCCAGCATGCTGTTGGATTGTGTACTGTTGCTCAAAATATGCATGTGTTATGCTCGCTGTTCAATGTTTGGAATTCATGGGTGTTTGGTTAATAGGAATACTGATGCATGCTGTTACAACTAATTTTGAATGGTATTGTTTGTTACTAACCCAAAATGTCATAAAATATTTCTAAACATAGGACAAAAGGGAAGGCGGGTTCCAGCGGTCCCACCTCTCCCACCTCAGCTGGCGAGTGCACCTGGCACTAGTGCCCAGGCCGGAACCTCCTCTGGTGGCCCTGTGCCACCTTCGGGTGGAAGCGCTGCAGGGGATGGGGCTCGTCCCCCCTCTGCAAGCGTGGCCGGAGGAGACCGTCCACTCACCCTCCAAAGTGTCCGGTCTGTGGTGCGTAGCGAGATCAGGCATTCTGTGCTTGAACCCCTACGCCAGCGTGAGGCTCGGGTGGCACAACTCATGGGTGTCCCTGCTGCCCGTCCTACACAGCCCCCAGCACAGCCCCGTCCTGGGCTGTGAAGGCACAGTGGCAACTGCCCGTGGGTGGGGATCTCAGTTCCACTGTTGCCATCTGTGGGGCTCATGGGCTCGCGATATCCCAACATCCATCCCCGTCAATTGTGTTTTCCCCCCCACGTGTCATACTCCGCCCCTGTATGCGTCTTGTTTGTCTTGTCTGTTAACCTCCCCTACCTACCTCCACAAATATACCTACTTCCTGTACCTCACATTCCACTCTCACCTGAAAAAAAAAAAAAAGGGCACTCTGTTTCCGCATAAATATTACGCCCCATACATAGCTGCCCATTTTGCAGACATGTCTGCTGGACATGTGAAGTGGTAATTACAACTGGCTGTACAACATATTTTGTTGTCCTCACCCCTCTCTCAGGGGTGGAAGGTTTCAAATTTCACACCAAATTACAGACATATGCACAGCTGTTGCTGATAAAGAAATGGGCAGCTATGGGCCTTTCCTACATCCTTCCTGCAAATCCCGAGCTTGTTTTCCTACTGTCCTACCATCTTTGTGCCCCCTTTTTCACCACTGTTCTATCTCCCCATTTTCTTTTCTTTCAAAGAAATTAGCGCGGATGTGCGCGAGAGTAAGCACTTTTAAGCAGTTGTAAGCGGGAGTGCGCTTGTGTGCGCTTAGCTAAGCGTGTGTGCGCGAAGCTAAGCGACAGTGCGCATGCGTGAGCTCCACGCAAACCAGCGCTAACCAGTTTACAACTGCTTAAAAGTGCCTTAGTCACTCTGAATGACAAGGCCTGTAGTCTGCTCAGCAGCAAAATACAATTCCTCTGTCAGTCTCGAACCCAGGACCTTGGAAACACTAGTCTGTATGACTTACCACTAAGCCATAACTGATATACAAGAACTTTGTGCTGAAAGCAATATATCATGAAATAGTAGGACTGAATATAAAGGGAATATAGGAAGGCTATTACACAAAGCTTTTCTTGTATCTTTACTGGCAATTTTTTTAGATTTGTATAACATTAGTGAAAGAAGAGAAACAGCTATGCTAGTCGGTAGCTAGTAGGTAATAACGTGACAGTAGCATTTTGCAAACCACACACACTATCAGAGCAGGATAAACACTGCCATATTTGAACAGGTAAGAGGCCAGACCTCGCAACTGGGACTGATTTACAGGGATGTCCCTGATTTGAAAACAAATGTTAACTGTGTCCCACTGACTCCCTGTGAAATGTACTAACAGTAGGCAGAAAGGTGTTTTGTCCCACGTAATGGTAACTGTCAACTACTGAAAGTATGCACTACGTGCATGTCAGAAATGGTATTAAGACACATGCTCAAAATACCCCACAGTCACAATTGCAGAATATCTGAAATATATCACGGGTGTATCCCACTGATATGGACCATTCCCTGAGGCTGATAAAAGATACACCTGAGAGTGAGTATCTGAGGCCTGCAAGTGTCACAAACTCACAGGCATATCATTCTGTCTGCTGTCACACACTTTGTAAATAGCTGTAGAATAGCTTCCACAAGCACATCCACATGTAGGTGTACAAGCCACAAATATCAAAGGAGGTATCCAACTAATAACAGAAGGACAGTATAGCAGTTTACAAGCACTGCATGTGCCTTCTATCCATAACTGTTCAGCAGCAAAATAAAATACCCTTGTAGGTGTCAAGCCCCACACCTTGGCCAGACCAGACTGCATGCAGTACCACCAAACCAAAACAAACATATAAGGAATTGCTGCTGAAAGAAATATAGCAAGCATTACAAGGAGTGAATGTGAATGGAAAATAGGAAAGCCATAGCAACACATTCCAGTAAAGACACCTAGCAGGTCTCCAAGGAGTGAATGCAAAGGCTAAATAGTGAAGCCATAGCAACAAATTGCAAGAGCCACTGCTATAAACCAGTTACTCCACAAGTCCCGAAGGAAAGCACATACTCCCATATAAACAGTATTAGTATTATTAGGTGTCAGTTAACATACACACTGAGAAGAATAAACTGGAGGAAGCAATAGTCAGGTGTCAGTACAACATGCATGTCAGTGCCTACAACACAGCCTGAGATATGAGAGACATACCAACCTTTATGCTCACACAACAGTGTCCACAGCATACCAGCATGGTCCCCACCTTGAAAATCTGAAAGGGCTACGCCTACCTCACCTAACATTTTATAGCACTGTCCTGAAATCACAGTGAGAACTGCAATTACCACACAGCAGGCTGCATGCAATTAGCAAATGCTGGCTAACAATTGGTGCACAGGCCATCACATGCACATCTGCATATACCTACAAAAGCAGCCTGTACTCCCAGTCCACACATGCAATACGTTCATTGCAACAGCTGGAGGGAGAAACAGAGAGAGAGAGAGAGAGAGATAAATAATAAATAAAAACAAAGAAATTAAAAAAAAAAAACGAATAAGAGACACAGACTGCCGAAACTACATTACAGAACAGCAGGCTACCAAGCAGCAAGCCATCAAAAATAGCAGTGTCCAACAAAGGTAATGTAAACTAATAATGTAATAGTCTACATACTGTGAACCCTCCATATGTGTTAGCAGTCTGTATGTATATATATATATATATATAGATATATATATAGATATATATATATGAAAATATGCATAGGGCAGGGGACATATTGCAACTGTTAGTGAAGGCTGGACATACATATGTATGTGAAGGATGCTATGTGCACATATCAATGTAGGTTGTACAGTAATGAATGTTTAGCAGTATGTTGGTGCGTGTATTCGTATGTGTAAATAAAAAGGTATGTATATATATATATATATATATATATATATATATATATATATATATGTATATGTATGTATATTTATATATGTATGTATATTTATATATGTATCTATATATAATATGCATACATGTATACATAGATAAAGAGGGATGTAGAAATAGATAGACCCAGAATGACAGCACAGTACAAGGACAAAATGATTGACCTCAACAATTGGCTAAGCTTCTGGTGTCATTCTAAGAGGATCCAGCATCTGTCTGCCTGGGACGACATGATCGACAGCCCATGATGCTTTGCCAGAGATGGCCTGCACCTGTCGCCCTCAGGATTCCGGATACTGGCTAAGACTCATGCCACCCCTATAGTGCCTTTGTCAGGCAAGGTTCAAATGACAAATTCACCACTGTAAACGGTGACATCTGTGCAGTGACAGAGACCTAGTTCAAAGCTCCAGAGAGCACCCCTGCATTACCAGGCTTCAATTCATACCACACCTTTTGGCCACCTAATCCAGAAAGAAGCACTAAAGGCGGAGGTGTGTCCATATTCATTAAGTATATCCACACCTCCAGGCTAGTTGCACAGCATAATGCATCTGAGGTATCCAATTGCAACTAACTCTGGGCAAGACTGCAATCCAAATCGTAGCTTACTACAGACCCCCCACCATGCCCCAGGATTCACACCCCTCATTTCATGATACACTGGAAAGTATTGGATACAACCCAACACCCTAATAATGGCCGATTTCACCTACCCCACCATTAACTGGAAAAACTACTCCTGTACCAACTCTATTGCTCAACGTTTTCTAGAATTCATAAATACCAATGCCTTGGATCAACTTATTCACACCCCCACCAGGGGCAGCAATATCCCAGACTTGGTCATCACCAACATGGGAAACCGGTGTTCCACACCAGAGGTCAATTCCTCGTTGGTCAGATCCGACCACAAGGTAATCAGCCTAGACATCCACATCCCACCCCCAGCCCCAATTAGGGACACCATTGTAACAAACTTCTCAAAATCCAATGTCACACTTCTTAAGACAGAAGTGGCAAACTGCATGACACCCATGCAGACGGACAATAGAGGTATGACTCCTGAATCCTACACAAATGCACTGTATAAGCACTTACACGAGTGCATGGATCATGTTATCCCTAATAGAACCAAGATGTTATCCCCCAGACAAAGGAAGCCAGTCTGGTGGTCCTCTGCCATAAACAAACTCTACATCAGAAGAAAGAAACTGTTGCAAAAATAAGTAAATTCCCATGATTGGAGGAACTCCCTGGTCAACCTCAGTAAGAAGCTGAGATCCCTCATAAAATCTCCCAAAGCTAGTTACGAAAACAAAATTGCCACTGACTCTAAAGACAACCACAAAGCATTCTATAGCTATGTCAAAAATCTAAATGGGAACACTCAGATCTGCTCTGAGGTACAGCATAATGGCACTAAATATACAGAACCAACTGATATTGCCAACATCCTGGCAGATAGGTTCAGTGCTAACTTTACCCTCTCACCCCCTAGAGGGCCCATCTCTATACTGGAAGAATGCAAAGTCCCTGTAATCACGGCTGCACAGGTAAAATACACACTCTCCAAAGCCAAGAACACAGCATCCATGGGACCTGACAATATCCCAGGCTGCGTTCTACACGAACCACTGAATGAACTGGCACCCTACCGCAGTACCATGTTCAATCATAGCCTCACCTCAGGCTTTGTAGCCACTGAATGGCGCACCACAACACATCCCACTTCACAAAGGGGGAGCCACGACGAACCACGGTAACCGCCGCCCCATTAGCCTGACGAGCCTGGTCTGCAAGGCCATGGAATGTACCGTCATGGAATTCATAAACAAAGACATTGGTAATCTCCAAACTCTGGACCCTACTCAGTTTGGATTTGTAAAAGGCAGATCATGTCTCCTAAACCTGATTGACTTCTTTGAAGCAGTCACCAAAGCCAAAGATGATGGTAAAATGGTTCACACAGCTTATGTAGACCTCGCCAAGGCTTTCAATACCATCCCCCATTCTGGAATTATAGATAAGCACACTAAACTAGGTATAAATCCCTATGTCATAAGATGGGTTGCCAACTGGCTCACGGACAGAACCCACACTGTGAAAGTAGTGTATTCCAAATCCGACATCAGACCAGTGACAAGTGGAGTACCACAGGGTTCAGTCCTGGGTCCTCCCCTGTTTGATATCTACTTCTCTGAAGTGCAGGCCAACACAGAAGGTCTGTAGCTAACAAAGTTTGCAGATGACTGCAAACTAGGAGCCATAATCGCAACTCCAAATGATGTGGGCAAACTACAAACGGCCCTCACTGAGACAGATACCTGGTGTCAAAGCCATGGCCTGAAGCTCAATGCTAAAATATGTATTGTCATCCCCGTGGTATAAACTCTGTACCCATGAACTACCACATAGCTGGTAGTCTACTTAATGCCGAAAATGTGATAATAGACCTTGGGATACAGGTGCACAGTAGTCTCTCCTTTGATAATCACATCACCACAGTGGTTGGGAAATCCTTCTACATGGCTCATCTCATCACAAAAGGATTCCCATCCAGAAAAAAAGAGGTCATTGTTCCCCTCAACTCATCACTTATTAGACCCATAATAGAGTACAACGCCCCTTTTGGTATGTACCTCACAGGACAACCACAACAACTGGAAAGACCACAGAAATACCTCACAAAGAGGATTACTGGCCTCAAACAGATGCCCTATGCAGACCGTCTCAAAAAACTACAGCTTGACTCCATGGCATATCGCCTACTCAGGGGTGAACTCTGCCTAACATACACAGCTATGTCAAACCTAGAGCTGTTCGACATGCTCCACATAAAGAAATCCCAATCCCTCTGAGCTACACGCTCTAGGGACCTTAACCTTGTCACCACAATAAACAGAACATGCTGGAAGGATAGAGTCCTGTCCCAGACACTTCCCATACTCTGGAACAGACTACCTATCTATGTCAAACAGAGCTCCTCATTAGCACTATCAAGAAAGATCTTGATGACTGGATGGGAAATGGGGAATTCACCCTGGGGATCACGTCTGTGGCTCTGCTCGACAGGGGCATAGGAAAATACCTTTCTTGGGTGGCGAAAGCCAGGGTACATTTATTGGCTAGACTTGTATGGGCTCTAGGGCCGATAGCCTAGTACCTACCTATGAACATATATAGATAGATGGATAGAATATGTATATACACATATTATGTAATATACACAAACATATATAGATATATATAGATACATACACATATACAGACAGATATGAATGTGTACAGATATGTACGTATATGAATATCTCTCTATCTCTCACCCCCTCTCTCTCTCTCTCTATATATATATATATATATATATATATATATATATATATATATATATATATATATATACTGAGAGCGGCACATGTGTGCAGATGTATTGCAACAGGTGCCTGGTGACAAAGGCATGTACTGAACACCAGTGCAGATACAGGAGTACCATACCCCATTCCAAAACACTTACACCACTAACCACCACATATGTGGTTGCCTGCCTACTACTGGATGTTTCAGGAGGGAACATGGGACACAAGTGTACAACAGTCTCCCCTGTGATGTTCACAGTGGCACACCAGTCTTGTAATACCTGTACATGGTACATGTCAGCAGAAATGGTGTGTCAGCTAGTGAAATGTAGGTCACTGTACCCCTCTACACCTCACAATGTCCTACATGGTATATACCTCCCATGACAACTACAGAAAGGGAGAAGGATACAGTCATACCTAACAAACAGTGATAATGCCCTCAAACACATTACCTATGCAGAGTGACTGACAAAACCACAGATAGAGTGCCTCTCAAACTACCAACACAGAGCATACCACTGCTGGATATACATAGTTAAGTCACACCCATAACAGCTGTCCAACAACCATGGTAACACCTCACAATATCCCCAGCATAAATGACCTATGTCTATCATCTTTGGCACCGCAGTAAAGAGCACATGGTGGAGGTACAGGTTCCTACCCACAAATAGGCCATGCCCTGGAGTAAACCACCCAGCATTACAAAGCAAGGCTCCCCATTAGTAGATGTCAGACATACCCCTGTTAAATGTTATGCAGATAGGTAGTGTGCCATATGAGTCACCCTGTGTAACTGTTTGACAGGAGCAAGGGTAGCATAACAGTATGCTGCTGTAGGCCCAGGCCCAATAGCATACTACCTGCCTATGACACAATGCACACACACATGTACTCATTGCAGTACCAACTATGTGAGGTGGAATGCGTGTGCCACTGACTGTGTGCAAGGTCTGTAATGGTGTGATTGCTCAGCATGACTTTGTGTCTGTCATGGTAGTGTGTGTCCTTGGTGTGAGGCCAGAGAAAGATGTGTCAGGTATTGGGATACAAACATACTACATTGCCATATGTTGTGCTGTGGTTCCCTGTATGTGACTGTGGTGTAGGTATGGTTATGGCAACAAAGACTACGGTGCATTACCAGTGACATTTGTACTGTGCATTGCATGCATTGCATGGGTTGACAATGTTCCCCATACATTACCTTGATACATACCCCCTGTGTGAGGCTGTGCAGTGGACCTCAAACAGTGTGCCGACTGCTGGAGTATACTTGTTTGTTGTATGGAGTGTGCCGGGCACTGTCACAGAGTTGTTGGCTGAGCACTGATATGCGGTCATTCACATGTGTATCCCCCAATAGACAGACAGATGCTATATATGGCAGTTCAGTGATATCACTACAGTAGAATTTTATGTGTGCCATATCACTTGCTCACATATTTTTCTTTTCCATCCAGGGCAATGGTGCACCAGCGCAATCCCACATACTCTGCTGCAGAGGAAGAGGAGATACACCAGAGCCTGGTGCGGGATTTTGCCACACTCTTTTCCCGCACCAGCCAGAACCAGCAGGAGAGGGCTGCACTATGGCAAGACCTTGTCCGTCGGGTAAATGACATAGGCATGCACAACCGGACATATGAGCAGGTACGCCATCACTGCAGTGATTTAATTAGAAATGTCCGTCAGCGGGCGTCTGATATCCACAGGCAACAGCTTGCCACAGGTGGTGGGACGGCTATACACCTCCCCCCCTCACCAGACTGGAGGGGCTCCTCCTAAGTGTTGTGGCTCCAGCCCAACAACAACAACATCCACACCATGTGTAATGATGGAGGCTGGAGCCACCCAGCAGGAGGACTTGGAGCGTGCAGGTAACATGCATATCTATAGTTGACTGTTCTCTACATTGGTAGTTTATGCATGTGTGTGGTGTGTACTGTGTTTGTAGCTATTATCCTGGTAATTATTGTGCAAGAGTGATATTCTCGATATCGGCAGCAGACCTGTGAAAGCCAACTGTTGTACTACTGAACTGTATCATACTCACAGTATCAATGGCACAGTTGTGCCCACTGACAATGAATGTCTTATTTGTGCAGGTCCCTCTGGTGTAACAGCAAGGCAGCCAATCCATGCTGGTGAGTGTGTAATAACATTCCTTTAATACTTATGATAGTAATAGTAATAATACCCTAAAATGCTATTGCTATGTGTGTGATTGCAGGTGTGTCTGTGACTGTGTGTTTGTATCTCATGTACTGAGGAGTGTGCATGTGTGCATGTGCCCATGTGTGCATGTGCCCATGTGTGCATGTGCCCATATGTGCATGTGTGCATGTGCGCATGTGTGGTAACATTGTGTACACATTGTAAACTGTGTTTCCTGTCTTCTTCTCACAGGTTCTGGTGCTGCTCTGGTGGTGTGCAGCAGGGAACCTGAATCTGCTGCTGGGGATAGTGATAATGATGATACCTGTGTAATGGCACAGGGAGGTTTGCCAGGGTCCGTTGTTGGTCAGCCAATCGACAGTACACAGCTGTCAACCCCATCAATGCACACAGTCATCCTGCCAATACATCCATTGTCACCAATATCCCTAGGTGATGGACAGCATACAGTGGGCATTGACCAGGGTAATGTGGTATCAGTGGCACATGCATCCCCTCATAGCAGCCATGGCCAGAGTCCTGACATGGTACCACACAGGCAGAAGTCCAGGGTTCTCATGGGAGCATCCGTGGTCGTTCTGCCCCTGTCAGATGTGCCCACAAAGGTCTTTCAACCTCAGCTATGTTCCGAGCTGTAATGCAGGCACAATCACGTATGGAACGGTACACCAGACAGGTTCTGAGGGAGCTGAAAGCACATCGCACTGCTATGAATGACACTATGCGTGACGTTGCGGCTGCCATCCGTAATTTCACCGAGGTCATTGACAGACGTTGGGGGGGGACATTACATCTGTTTCACAACTACATGTCCATGAGCCAGGGCAACGCAGGGCGGTTGAGGCGTCGACGTGGACGAATGCCAGCAACAGCAGCAGCTGGCAGTCGTCGCGGACGACAACAAACCCGCGGTCGCTCCCATAGTGCCAGTACCAGCCCCAGCAATGCTGGGTCTGTGCTGTCATCAGACCGCCCTAGGGGACCACATGCACGTGGCTCTGGACAGTCCCAGCAGGGACATTTCTCCAGTCAACAACCACCTGCTTCTGATGACAGTACCCAGTCTGGCTTAGTACCCGATACTGTCCGTAGCACTCCTGCCAGGCACAGGTACCGTGTCCATGGTCAGAGACAGTGATCTGTATGACCTGGCAGGTACAGTCTGTGGCTGTCCACAAACACCCGTATATGGCGGCCACAAGGTGGAACTGTGTGCATGCATACACAAATGCATAATGCTAACACCTAGGGCTAACACATACACGCACACACTGCATCAACATTGCCCCATCCTCTATGGTTGTCCCTCACTAACACACACACACATACATGTCGATCGGTTGTATCAGTGGCAGACTCAGGCATATCAAATACACACCCTGTGCATATGATGAAACTGTGCCACCTCCTGCAATCTGTAACATCAATGCAGGATCGGTTAACATGGTGCTGATGCACAGGGTGACTACACAGATGTCTAGTAATATTATCATGTTGTCAACTGTACAGTGTAATCATATCATTGTGGGTATATCCCAGCATGCCTGATGCATTAACAGTATGACTGTCATTGTATAGTTTGGTACACCCCTATTAATTACCATAGTGCAATGTCTGCACATCTTTGCATTCTGCTGGTAAGGCTGTAAACAGAAGGCCACCTACATAGGTAGCACAGGGGATAAGTAAATGGAAGTTATGATACTCAATGGTGGACATGTAAACCGCAAGATGCATGCAGTACAACCTCTACTCTGCATGGAGAATGTTGATATCTGTGCAGTAATAGACAACAGGCTCAAGACTCCCAAGAGCACCCTAGCACTACCAGGTTACACCTCATACCATGCTTGACAGCTCCAAAACACACAACTAACTATGACAAGAGGTGAGTCTCATTAAATGTCAGGGATACTGTGGTAGCAGGACAGGTAACATACAGCCTACTAAGTTGGGGAATGCTGATTGAGGGCTCAGTGTCTGTCATTATAAATGTGTATTAGTTCTGGTTTAAGCAGTTGGGCTTCAGGCCAGTTATCTGACATTACAAAGGTTCATGGTCTGCACTCTTGTGGGAGGAGAGGCTGGACTCTGCCCGTCTGAGTCGGGAATTTCTGGCTAAAGGCTTATAGTGCCTGCATATTTGAACTGTTTTTACTGAAATTGGTACACCTTGTTTGCTGTAGCATAGACTAGATCCATGCCTGCTGATTGTAGCTTTGTTTGTATGCTTGTTTGCTTGTTATTTCCCTGAAACACTAATTCCACCGGAAATGCAGCTTTACAGCGCCTCTGTGGATCCCTAGTGACATGTGCATTGCTTACTGTATGTATGTCCTTGTTTCACCTGACAGAAAGTTAGTGTTTGTCATTTATGCAATTAAGTTACCTGTAACACATTGCATTTGAGATACCTGGCACTTGCTCACTAAAGCATTTATATATGCCAGCACTAACAAATTAAAAGCACTACACCCTCACAAACTCACCTTGCGTACCTTGTTCCCCATTGGCCCTTTTTGTTGTTAATTATAAAGGAATTCCCAATACTATCCTAACATGTTCAAAGGTCAGTTGTCAATCTCCACCACGGTCCAGCTGATGAATCTGGGAATCTAGAGGCAATGTTACAACTGCCTCATTTACACAGTCAACCCTCTCCTCCTCCCAACAAATTCCACCACATGTGAGAGATGCAACCATATATCCAAACTGCAGGCTAAGCTCTCTCAACTCAGTACTGGCAAAACCTGTCAGGAGGAGAAGGAAACCACGGCCACTACAATTCCAGTCTCACATAGATCTACCACGACAGCAATCCAAACAAATAAACACACACAACCATACTCGGAGTCTGTAATAAAGGTCTGCCTACACAGCAGACACCTCCAAAGCAGACACACAAGCAACCGCTACCCCAGAACAGAACGCGTGCAACACATAGCTCACAAAGCCAGTGTGCCGAACAGTCACAGCATGTAAGGCTAAACAACACACCTGCTACACTTGTGATGGGTGCCTCTATCATCAGGCACACTGATGTCCCGCTCACCAGGCTGAACAAGGAGAAGGTCACGATGAGATGCCTGTCGGGCGCTATGATCTGCCACATAACACAAGCCACAGGTCACTCCAAGGCATGTACAAATATGACTCAGTCAGTGTCCATGCCAGTGTGAATGACCTAAGACATACCTCCCTGGACTACATGATGAGAGACATAGAGGAGCTCTCTGAGCATGTGGCCCAGACTGGTATGACCCTGACCTTGAGTAGCATCTTACCCTCACCAAGAATGATGCCACAATATGTAGACAAGATGATCAATTCAGACAATTGGATTATGTTTCAGTGTCATTCAAAGGGGATCCAATGTCTGTCAGCCTGGGATGACATGCTCAAGAAGCCACACTGCTTTGCTAGGGACAGCTTGCACTTGTCACCCATGGGCTTTTGGATATTGGCAAAGGCTCTTGATACACCCATAGTGCCTTTTTTAGGCAAGGCTCAACAGACAAGACCACCTCCATAGGTATCACAAGGGATAGGAAACTAATAGTAATGCTACTAAACGTCAGCAGTGTAAACCTCAAGATGCATGCACTGGAAACTGTCCTTAGCATGGAGAACATCAATATCTGTGCAGTAACAGAATCCTGGTTCAAGGCCCTCAAAAGCACCCCAGTACTGGCAGGTTATACCTCATACCATGCTTGTCGGCCACATAACTTGCACCGAAACAGAACAGGAGGGGGAGTATAAATATTCATCAAAGATACACACACCTCCAGGTTGGTGGCACAGCACGAAGCATCAGAGACTATCCATGTGCAACTAACAGTGGGTAAGACTGCCTTCCAGTTCATAGCCTGGCACACACCACACTCCCAAACCCAGGTAACCCACTTGGCCTACTTAAGAATACATGTATATCTGCAGGTGTCTCCAAACAACAATATATTGGGCAGCTTCATTTACCCACACATAGACTGTGAGCATTACTGTAGCTCCAACACCCTAGGTGCAAAGTTCCTAGAATCCATACACTCAATTGCTATGGAACGACTTGTTACCACTCCCATAAGTGGGGAATACATGCTGCACCTGTTCATCACCAACATGTGGACTATATGCTCCAGACCAGAAGTGTATCCCTCGCTGGTAAGATGACACCATAGACTACTCTCACTGTATAATCACATACCAAATGTAGCCCCTTCACAGAAAACCACAGTCATAAAGGTGTGTAATGCAAATTACATGTATTCACATGAGACAGGCTTCACACATGGGAACTATTTCAGGTCACAGGTACATATGTCTATGTGGCACACACATACCTCATGTGTGCATTGACATTACTGATATGATCTATGTCATAAAATATTAAGAGCAACACCCTACACACATGGACAAACTGTGTGACAAAAACACACATGGCATTTGTAAGATTCAAACCCCTACCTAACTATGTTATGACATTTGAGAGAGACGCATTAGCAGAGCACACTATTCGCATTACTGGGAGGTTACCCTTCTCCTGCTGTACTTATAGGGTGCTGACATCATCAGTGTTTAGAATGAGGAATGTGCATCATGCAGTGTGTTCTTGTAGTTGGCAAAAGGGACGTTTCTTTCACACAGAATTGCACACACACTAACCCCCCTCACCCAAACACACACACTGAGCATTTGCAGGATTCAAACCCCTACCTAACTATGTTATGACACTTGAGAGAGATGCATTAACAGAGTGCACTATTCGCATTACTGGGAGGTTTCCCTTCTCCTGCTGTACTTATAGGGTGCTGACATCATCAGTGTTTAGAAAGAGGAATGTGCATCATGCAGTGTGTTCTTGTAGTTGGCAAAAGGGACATATCTTTCACACAGAATTGCACACACACTAACCACCCTCACCCAAGCACACACACACACACACACACACACACACACACACACACACACACACACACACACACACACACACACACACACACACTCTGAGCATTTGCAGGATTCAAACCCCTACCTAACTATGTTATGACACATGTGAGAGACGCATTAGTGGAGCACGCTATCCGAATTACTGGGAGGTTTCCCTTCTCCTGCTGTACTTATAGGGTGCTGAGATCATCAGTGTTTAGAAAGAGGAGTGTGCATCATGCAGTGTGTTCTTGTAGTTGGCAAAAGGAACATTTCTTTCACACAGAATTGCACAGACACTAACCCCCCTCACCCAAACACACACACACACACTGAGCATTTGCAGGATTCAAACATGGATGTGACATTGCAAATTCAACCCCTGGCATCTCCACTGTGTCCCTGCTTGACGGAGGCACAGCACACTAGCCTTACATGGTGCCTTCTGTGACCTACTTTACAGAGGCACAGTAGCCTACTGTACTGGGGAGGCAGATGCCAAGCACACTCTGGCTAAGTTTGTATTCCCTAGGGCAAACAGACTAGTATTGACCTCTACACCCATATGTTTAATTTTTAGATGCACAATATTTGTTGCTGATAAACTGTTTGCAGGTCTTTATTGCCATAGCTTTCCCTGTTTCTATGTACAACTTGTGTATCTGTGGAAGATGTTTGAATATGTGTGGGATCCACTATTTAACTTATGTCTCTGTAGTCATTTAACTGTATGCACTGGGCAGATTGCTGTATTGTGGTTGGTTCCTGGTTTAACACATACAAATACCAGATATGTGTGGCCAACTGCTAAACTGAGACATGGCCTAAGTGTGTGAGCATGCCCAGTTCAGGCATATTCCATGGCTTGTTGCCTGACATATGTCTCATTTATCAAAGTGTGTGAGCATGCCCAGTGTGTGCTTTCCATATGTTGAGATCTTCAGTCCACCACATTTGTGGGTGTGTGTGAACTTCAACAATATTTCACATTTATAGTTGTGTGTTGGGAGTCATGCTGTGTACATACTGCCCAACTGCTTTGTGTCTGAACCTGACAGGGATTATACTGTGCCTGCAGGGTTTCCATGGGATAGTTTGCATACAGTTGTCAACATCCTTTCATACTGACCATACACTGTAATATTGTATAGTGTACTGGTTCAGTACTTTCACTGTGGTGGACAGTATCCTGGGTTTCAGTCCTATCACTGCTTTAAATATTCATAGTGAGCACATCAGACTGGTTAAGGGCCAGTTGTGCACATATGACCATGCTGCATTTTGTTCGGATATGGACTACTTACACCAGGCTTGTCCAACATTGGTAGTGTATTCCACAACTTGGGTGGACATTGACAAACACTAGCGATGTGCCCTAGGCCATTTCTACTGCTAGTCAGAGAGTGTGTTTGTCCTTCAACACACATTGTAACTGGAATTTGACATGACATATTTCAAGGTTAGTATACTGTGCCTCTCTCTACCCGTGACATAACATTGATACCCAGGGTAAACCTACCATCTCCCATCCACTCATCATGATTCCTGTTGAGGAGAGCCAATGAGGGACTCTCTGGCTAACCTGTACTGGGAGTTTACTCAAGAGTGGAGTGAGCTTCTGAGTTATGGATCAATCACTACAGCATGTCCTATGTATGTCAGTGCTGGGGTTCAGGCCTCTCATGTGCATAGCTCACTGGCATTCAGATTGTACAAGGTGCAGCATGTTCATTGATTCCAGCTTGGACATGGCTTTATACATTAGGCACAGATTGCCTCTGGGCAGGCAGTATGGCACTGTGTGGAGCTGCAGTTTGTTTAATCAGGCAACACATGGCATCTGTTTGAGCTCTTTGATCCTCCTGGTGGGGTACTTTTGGGGTCTTTCCAGTTGCTGGAGGTGTCTGCTGAGGTACATCCCACAGGGGCCATTGTACTCAATTGTGAGGCTGATGAATGATGACTGAAGAGGCACAATGATCTCCCCTGATCTAGATCTGACTACCTTCATGATTAGGTGGGTATATGGTATGTTTCTGTAACCACTACAGCCACATGGTTGTCAAATGCAAGATATCTATCAAATTGTGTCCCCAGGTCTCATTACTTCTAAAGTACTTAATGGGTTAACACCTATGTGGTAATTGGTGGGCACTTACTGTTTATCCATAGGGAATGACTACACACTTTTCTGCAATTAGCTTGATGACATGGCTCTGGCACCAGTTGTCTGTTTCTATGTGGCCCTTTTGTAGGGATGCTTTTGTCAGCTGGAGGGTCAGATAAGGTGCCCAGTTTGTAGTCCTCTGCAAACTTGTTCAGACACAGTCCTTCCATGTTGGCCTGTACCTTTGGGAAATATATACCGTACAAGGGAGGTCCCAGGACTGAGCCTTGTGGGGTGCCAGTTGTAGTTGGTTTGTAGTCTGACATGGCTGCAGCATGTCTGACCATGTCAGTTCTGTCCTTGGGCTGGTTTGTAACCCATCTACTGACATAGGGGTTTATATTTAAGCTGGTGAGCTTATCTATAATGAACACGTGGGGTATTGTATGGAAGGCTTTTGCAAGGTCCAGATAGGCTGTGTGGACCACATTCCCCTCACCAATGGCCTTGATGACTGTTTCAAATGAGTCAGACATGTTTAAGGGGCAGGATCTGCCCTTAAGAAAGCCACGCTGGGTAGGGTCCAGTGTCTGTAGATCCCCAATATCTTTATTTCTGAGGTCTATGATGATCCTTTCCATAGCTTTGCAGACCAAGCTTGTCAGGATTCTGGGGTGATAGTTTGCAGTATCCATTCAGGCACCACCTTTGTGGAGAGGGACCACTGTTGCTGTACACTGCTCTTTGGGTACATATCCTGTGGTAAGGCTGAAATTGAGCAGCAGTGTTATTTGGCATTCCATTCTTCTTGGAGTTCATGTTGGACACAGCCCAGGACACCATCTCGTACCATTGATGCTGTGTGTTTTGCTTTGAAGATGCTGCCTGTTACCTCGGCATCTGCAATGTCAGGGGGCCAGCACTCTGCTGGGATAGATATTTGTCATTTTGGGGGGGGGGGGTTTGCATTGAACCTGTCAGGTTGGATGTTGGCAATGTGTGTGGGCTTGGTGTATTGTTTGTAATATTTGGTAATTCAGAGCATATCTGTGAATTCCCAACAAGGTTCCTACCATCAGTTAAGACAGCCTTGTGATTATCCTTAGTGTTCTGTACAATTTGTATCTCCATAGGTTCATAGGTTCATACTGGGCTATCTGCCCTAGGGCATTTATCAGCCAAGCCAGAGTGTGTGTGGCTTTCGCCACCCCTTGCTATGTGAATATTATGGCCATTTAGGGTTTACTTTACTGTGCCTCTGTCTAGATATGACACACTGAAGACCCCCAGTATAAATCTACGATCTCCCATCCACTTGGCAAGATTCCTGTTGAAGAGAGTCAGTGAGGGCCTCTGCCTAACATGGAGTGGGATTATGTTCCAGAGTGTAGGGAGCCTCTGGGTTAGGAATCTGTCCCTCCAGCACATCTGATTTATTTATGTGTTGAGGTTGACATCTGTCGATCTCGTGGCTCTGATGGCTTTGGATTTTCTGAGGTGGAGCATGTCCATCAATTCTGTATTGGACATGACCTTGTATACCGGGCATACATCGCCTCTGAGTATGCAGTATGTGACTGCATACAGCTGGGGTGTTGTCAGCCAGGCAGCATATGACAAATGTTTGACACCCTTTATCCTCTTGGTGAGGTACTTTTGAGGTCTTTCTAACTGCAGCAGGTGTCGGGTACGGTGCATCCCAAATGGGGCATTGTACTCACTTATGGGCCTGATAAGAGAAGAGTATAGGGGCACAATGACCTCTCTTGATGTAGATGTGAATTCTTTCATGATAAACTGGCCAATATAGGTGGTCTTCCTAGCCACGTTGGCAAAGTGAGTGTCGCATGTGGGGTTACTGTCCACTTGTGTCCCTAGGTCCCTGATTACTTCTTCCATACGTAATGGATTATCACCTATGTGGTGATTTGTGAGTACCTTGGTTGGTATTTGGGGAGACATTCATACTCTCCAGTGTCTTCAGGAAGGCTGAGTGGTGTTCCTGGGTCTGAGAGGGTGGTCTGTAGCATGCTACAAACTGTACAGCGGTTTTGCTTACAGTTAGTTGCACATGGATGGTCTCTGATGCTTCGTGCATTGTCAGTAACCTGGACGTGTGGGTATCTTTGCTGAATATGGATACTCCCCCTCCTTTTGTGGTTTGGTCCAGGTTCTGGGGCCGAAAAGCATGATTTGAGGTATAACCTGGTAGTGCTGGGGTGCTCTCAGGAGCCTTGATGCAGGTTTCCATCACTGCACAGACATCGATGTTCTTCATACTGGGGAGGGCCTCGAGAGTGTGCATCTTGTGGTTTAGACATCTGGCATTAAGCAGCATTACCCTCATGTTTTTCCACTTATGTTTTCTGGGGAGGTGGGTTTGTCTTTTCAGCCTTGCCTACAAAAGGCACTATGGAGGTGGCAAGAGCCTTAGCCAATATCCAGACACACAGGGGTGACAGGTGCAAGCCATCCCTGGCAAAGCAGCATGGCTTGTCAAGCATGACATCCCAAGCAGACACATATTGTATCCCCTTGGAATGACACCAGTAATTGAGCCAATTGTTAAAGCTGATCATTCTGTGTTTGTACTGTGGCATCATTCTTGGTGGGGGTAGGATGCTGATCAGGGTCAGAGTCATACCGGTCTGGCCTACATAATCGGAGAGCTCCTCTATGTCTCTTTACAAGTAGTCCAGGGAGGTACGTCTCAGGTCATTCACACCAGCATGGACAATGACTGAGTCATATTTGTACTTGTTTTGGAGTGACCTGCATGACTGTGTTATGTGGCGGATTGTAGCAGCCTACAGGCAGCTTACCGTACCCTTTTCCTTGTTCAGTCACGTGAGCGGGACATCACTGTGTCTGACTATGGAGTCACCTATTGCAAGTGTATCAGGCATGTTGTTTGTCCTTACGGGCTGTGACTGTTTGGCACACCCACTTTGTGTACTATGTGTTGCATGTGCTATGTTTGGGGGTAGTGGTTGCTTGGGTGTCTGCTTTGGAGGCCTCTGTTGATTTGGTGGTTTTTAATTAGAGTCTCCAGGAATGTTTTTGTGTGTTTATGTATTTGGTTTGCAGTTGTGATAGGCCTATGTGAGTGGGTTTGTGGTGTGTGGTTACCTTCTCCTCCTGACTAGTTTAGACAGTACTGAGTTGAGAGAGCTCAGCCTCCAGTTTGGAGACGTGCTTGCATCTCTCACATATATTTGTATTTCTTAGGGGGGGGGTTGTCTGTGTACATGGGGCAGGTGTAACATTGCCCAAGATTCACAGATTCAACTTGTTGTAGCTGGCCTTAGTGGATTTTATGACTGGCCATATTTTATTGCCATAATACTGATCAGAGATTACTTCCCTTTTTGGGTTTGCTCTATCATGTGGTGACTTCCTCATTCTCTTGCATGGTTTGGTAATGGCTGTGGTCCACCAGGCCAGATGTCTGTGTGTATGGTATTGGGCCTTAGTTTTATTTGGGATTGCATAATCCATGCATTCCTGACTGTGTTCATAGAATGCATTTATAAAGGGTTCTGAGGTGTGGCCCATATTTTCCACAGACACAGGGCCTTTAATGGATTCCACATCAGTTTGGAGGAGTGCAACATTTTCTTTACACATGTTTATCACTGTGGTTTTCTGGCCAGGGACTGTGGTCCGGATGTGAATATCCAGTGTGATCCAGTGTGATTACTCTATGGTCTGATCTTACCAGTGAGGAATACACTTCTCATCTGGCCATAGAGTACCCAAGTTGCTGATTATCACATCCAGTATGCTTACCCCTCTTGTGGGAGTGGTACATTGTTCCTGAGCATTTTGGTTTATGGATTCTAGGAACCTTTGGCCTAGGGTGTTGGTGCTGGGATAAT
Source organism: Protopterus annectens (assembly GCF_019279795.1). Taxonomy (NCBI): domain Eukaryota; kingdom Metazoa; phylum Chordata; order Ceratodontiformes; family Protopteridae; genus Protopterus; species Protopterus annectens. The sequence goes on along the minus strand of NC_056746.1, from coordinate 787,026,737 downwards.
GCTCCCAGTCTATGTTTGAGTATTTTCAGTCACCCAATATAATGTTGTTTGGAGAGCTTGATATTTCCATGTGTTCCAACGTAGGCCAAGTGCAGTTCCTGGCATTAGGAGGGTAGTCTGTAGCAGGCTACAAACTGGCAGGCAGTCTTAGCCACTGTTACTTGAGCATGGATAATCCATGCTGCTTCTTGTTGTGGTACCAACATGGGGGTGTGGTTATCCTTGACAATTATTGCTACTCACCCTCCTTTTGTAGTTTGTTCCATGTTTTGGGGCTGTAAAGCATGGTATGAGGTGTAACCTGGCAGTGTTAGGGTGCTCTTGTGAGCCTTAACCCAGTTTTCTGTTACAGGACAGATATCAACATTCTCCATGCTGAGGGGAGTATAGACTGCATGCATCTTTCAGTTTGGACATCTGGCATTGTGTAGCATTACATCTAGGTCCTTATCCCTTGTGATACTATGGAGGTGGAGCATCGTGTCTTGCTCAGCATGTCATCCCAGGCTGGCACGCATTGGATCCCCTTTGACTAATGGCAATACTTAAGCCAATTATTGTAATTGATCATCTCGTCTTCATATTCTGGCATCATGCTTGGTGAGAGTAGGATGTCAGTCAGGGTCATCATGTTTGCATATACTACATGGTGTTACATTGCTTAACACATGACAATCATGCCTCAAGTGGTGCTGCAGGGCTGTCTATGTTGGATGCACATACTACACTCCCTGTACATGTTTGATAGCAGGTTGTGTCAACTTAGGCATCCCTTTTACTATATGTGTGAGTCAGAGAGAGGTATCATTTCCTGGGTTCCTACTGAGCCAGTGTATGTGCTATGCGTTGCCGCTTTGCCAAGGCCAAGGCATACTGGGCACACCTCCTTCTGCCTACTGGGGCAGGTTCAGGTTGTTCCTCCTCCGCGTCACGCTCTGCCTGTGATTGGCTTGGCAATGGTGGGGGGCTGTTTGGCCCAGCCCTATGCTGGTCCTGCTGCAGCTGTTTTCGCAGAATCATATTATGTAGCACAGCACATACCATGACGATATGGGTACATGTAGTTGGTGAGTACTGCAAGGCTCCACCAGATGTGTACAGGCACCGGAACCGTGACTTGAGCAGCCCAAACGCATGCTCAATTACATTTCGTGTTTGTGCGTGTGCCTCATTATGGCATTCTTGTTCAGGGGCGTGTGTGCATTTCTGATGGGTGTCATCAGCCACGGCACCAGTGCATAGCCAGCATCCCCCACTAAGTGACCATGTGGGATGTCCCCATTGGCAAATGTCTGGTACAGCTGCGTCAGATGCCAGATATGGGAATTGTGGTAGCTTCCAGGGCAGCCAGCACACACATTCATTATTATGCCCTGGGCATCACACACGACCTGGCAGCTGATGGAGGGGAAGCCCTTGCGGTTAATGTAGGCCCTACCCCGCTCACCGGCTGGTGCTTTGATGCATATATGCGTGCAGTCTATTGCACCCACTACCTCAGGGTATTCCACTATTTGCTGGAAGAGACGCATATTGCTGGCCAATACCTCACGGGAATTGGGGAAATATACATGCTCACCGACATGTGCTGACATGGCATCCAGGAACTGGTGCAGTACCCTAGATGCTGATGCCTGTGATATCCCCATCATATCACCAGTTGGTCTCTGGAAGGTACCTGTTGCTAGTATTCTTAGGCCAACACATACCTTGCTTTCCACTGGGATGGGTTCCCCTCTGTTGGTTCTGTGTGTGAGGCGTGGCCTGCACAGCTCAACAATTTGCTGCAGGAGGTCTCGGTCCACTCTATAGCGCTCCACTACCTCCAGCTCATGTAACTCCTGGTAGGTGACCCTGGGCCTGTACACTCTTCTCAGTCTCCTCACTGTGGGTTGTCTGGCAGCATTTGCATAGTCACCACCCTCAGCAAGTTGCATATGTCTCCTTATAACAGCTATGGCAGCCCCTAGCATTTTTGGTCTGAGTGAAGCTTTTTCAGTTTTCACTTCTAGTAGCTTACTCCTCTGTTGCAGTGTCTCTTGAGAGAAACATTCTGCACTGTTGTTTGCAGAGTTTTAAGTGCTGGGCTGGGCTACTGTTCTGCCTGTGTAATTGCCTGCTTCTGATTGTTTTCACCTGCTAGCTCTGCCAGTAATTTCTGCTAGCTTCCTACTATTTCCCATGCTTCCTTTTTCCCTTCTGTTTCCTCAGGGGGGAGCAATGCGCATTCCAGCAAAAACACGCTCACAGTGGCTAACACGCGAGCACACATGCTTAGACGGACTAGAATCTGCTTATTCGGGTTAAAACACACGCACACCAGTGCAAACAAGCATACAGGTGTTTAAACAGGCTCCTACATGTGTATTCTGCCTTAAACGCCCGCACTCACGCTTACACGCGCACACTCCATCTTACTCGCGCCTACCAGCGCGCACATGCGCGCATGTATGCCCAGCAAGAAACTTTGGTGTTATCCATCGTGTACACCTTCCATTTCTCGGCTTTCCCATGCCTACTTCTTGACACTCTTCTTTCCATGATGTGTGACTGACAGCTTTCACATGCCACTGTGCTCCAATGAGCTGCATTCCTTTCATACATTCCTCCCTGTGATGTCACCTATCTCCTACTCTGTTACTCCCCCTTATCCTACTCCTACACTGCACAGATTGTGCTCATTTTCTATGTAACAGTGCGATTCACTATCCTACCACTCATTTACATAGGATTGCCTACTAATGCTTAGTTACATGTCTTACACTCCGCTTCCCCCCTTAGCAACCCCTACTTGGTGGCCATGTTGTTTTACCCTGCTATTCCCTTCTATTGTATACTCATGCTTTGCATAAACCCACATTTGTGGGTTTAATATTTTTATTTTTTGTTTTTTTATAGCGCAGCCGGTTTGCGAGACGCTGCGCTACGTTTAAACATATTTTTATTTCATGTTTGCATCGGGGTACATTGCCAGTGGCCACATATTTGGCCATTGGCATGCTGCCTGTGACATTTGCAACCTTTATTTGGAGCTGACAAGGCTCCACTGTGTTATTTGCAGAACGGTATTCAGTTATCAACTGAGTACACTTCTGCAGATAACACGGCTCTTACACGGGCAGGTTTCTGCTTCCTGGACTGCGAATTTACCTCATTTGCATGCCTTTCGGCTGCCAGTGAGGTAATTAGCATACCCACGCCCTGCCCGTGTAACAGCTGTTTTAGGTGCTCTCTTACACGCACATTCAGGCTGTTCCTGGATCGCGATGGCTGCATGGAGTCTTACACTACTCTTAGATTCCGTACAAGCCATCGTGAATCCTGCCCATAATCTATACTATTTTTATACTTTGTGTATGACAACTCGATGAGTTTTTTCTCTGTATGTGCTTCATTTTAGTTTAGTATATTTTCACATCCTTGTAACTGTTGGGGCTTTTTCCCCCAGACCTCAGCTGAAAAAAGGCAACTGCCCCATCAGACTACTCCAGTAAACAAAGATATATAAATACATACATACATGCATAAATACATAAATATGTGAACATTTTTTAAGTAGTAGCTGTGATTCTAAAATCAGTAAAGCAGGGTTTGTATGCAGCACTTGACAGGGGAAAATACAGATGTTTCCTGTATTTATGGTATGTCATGCAGGTGAAGACAAATTCCTCTGCCAAATCACAGAATTCAAGCTTTAAAAAGTGGATGGGCTTTTCCTTCATTTCCATGGCAAGGAAATGCAAAGTTTTATGAAGTGCAGCCTGGTATCTTCTGTGACATCCCCATGCTGGGCCAGTAATCAAGGAGCCTGAATCCTCACCACTGACACTGGAGAGGGATGTGCACATGGAATACAATGGATACACTCAGTATTACAAGATGCTGACCTCACTGCATCAAGCACAACTTCCCTTAACTCTTAACAGCACACAGGGAACACACACAGCCCGGGGTCAGGATTTCTCTGTATCTGTCTCCCTGCAGGTCCCCAATAAGACTTCCCACTGGTACAGTAGGTCCTCGGCTGGAGTGTCAAAGCCAAGTCCTCCAGCATTCTCTCTGTAAGACCAGTGCTTTGTGTCCCTGCCCAAAGTTGCTGACACATACACACACACACACACACACACACACACACACACACACACACACACACACACACACACACACACACACACCTGGGAAAGGCTGGCATAGATTTATCTGCTGTGTCCACTTCTGCCCAGAGTATAAGGTAGTTATCACCACCACCACCAGGCACTCCACAATCAGCTAGTCTAATGCCCTTAACAAAGGGTGTCTAATGGGTGTCCAATTACATGGTGTAATATTAATACTAATACAAATGGCAGTAGTTGACCAAGATAGCTAGGCCTTCTAGAGTGGCACACACAATGTCACCAAATAAAAATAAGCACTCTAAAAGCTTAAATATTTTTTAAAACGGACCAACTACAAAGAAAAGTTTAAATATATTTAATAATAAATAAAAGAACAATAAAATACTAAATATATATTTACAGTAAACCACCAAGTTCAAATCACAGATAATATTAATATTAAAAATAATACTGATGGACAGACTCATACAAATCACACAAAATATTGAAAATAATACTGATGGACAGACTCATACAAAGAAAAACAATCTCTAAACTAAGTTTCACTATATTCCTGAGTGAATATAGAATTACTATTCCCTAATAACTTACTTGATAGAGCAAGGCACAATGAAATATGTGAGCAGTCTTTGTAGTCAGGTTCCCCAAAACAGAATACTCAATAGTCAGGGATTACTCCCTGTAAAACATAATATCCAAGATGGCTTGCAGAATAACCTCATCTGGTCACCTGACTCTAGGTTCTCACAGTATTCCCCTTTGAAGCTGAAACAGGAATTTAGCATAGACAGCTACAATACACATCTAAATGTTTATGGCAGTGCCTGGGGCTTCCCCGGGTTTAATAGTTTAGCAACTCATTCACATTTCCCTTATTTTTCTTAAAGTGAGCTAGCTGGTTAACCTCTGCTGTCCCAGTATCCTCTATTAAAGCATATACATTTAATTTAGTTACAAATGGTAAGGCCTTGCTGTGTCTAAAAATGGTGGCTGCCAAAAAAGCAATTACTAGAAAACGGAAATCAAAATCTAAACCAACTATACTCGAAGTAGTGAATACAGTAACAGAGACAAAACAACTGGAATTCAGATATTTAAAAAAAGGTAGGAGCAAACTACACAGGAAAAATGGGAATTGTTGGAACAATACATAAAAGGGAGGAATAAGGTCTAAAATGCAGCGGGTCTTAAATCATCTATGTAATGTTTGAGTGAGAAAGATTGGGTAGATTATAAATGATGTATAATAATTGCAACTGGGAGTGCGTCAATTTGGTTTGTGATGTAAAACACTTGTGACTAGGATTGTGCCAGTGTGATTTGTTTTCATTTATATAAATGTATGATTACCTACATTGTCCATGATGGATTAATAAATATGTCTGTTTTAAAAAAAAGTAGGAATTGAATAATTTATGTAATATTAGTTAAGTTATATAACCTGTAGCAATACATGTGAAGTATAATGTTTACGTTAATATAGTTTGATTACTTTTTAAGGCTTAAGTTAAGGTTTATGGATGTGGTGAGAGAGGACATGCAGGTGATTGGTGTGGCAGAGCAAGATGCAGAGGACAGGAGGAAATGGAAACATGTGACCAATGTGGCGACCCCTAATGGGAACAGCTGAAAAGAAAATACAAAGTTTGATTACTTTTATGAGTGTAATTTTGCTTCTATCACAAGTGATAACTCAATAAAAGTGTTTGGAAACAAATAATAATAATACATGTACATTTATTTTCATTCTAGCAGGGTGTACTGTTGATACATTTTAACATAAGAAACCTCACAAATACGTTCTTAGCACAAGCATCTGTACAAATCAATTTGATATACAAATGACATACAATTATTTACAAAATTCCAGCTAGCTGTGCTGGCACAAGCCATACATCCAATGCCCTACTTATCCTGGCATGGCTGACAGTACCTCTTATCATCACATCTTAAACAACACAGGAATCATAACATGAGGAAAGAGACCCAAGTTAAACTGCTGGTGAGGTGGACTTTTAACAAGCAGAACCAGCACACCTCTCAACATTTACACTCAAAAATTCTGGGCAAAGTAAAAAATAATGGGGGGCAAAGACCAAAAAAAGCTAAAGTTTTAAAATATTACTCTAATCCACTTTAAAAAATAACAGAACAGCAGGTTTTGCAGTCAGTCATTTTCTTCGTGAAGATTATGTATAACTGGTGTTACTAACTAGTCTGCAATTTACCAAAAGTGAAAAATTTTACAATGGACTGGGCAAAAATAAGAGGCAAAATCGGGTACATTCAACAAAATCAGGAGGAGTTGAGAGCTTTGGCTTGCAATATTGTCAAGGAATGCAGATTTTTTTTCTTCTGTACCTTATTTCTACACAGCTTTGAAATATTGTGCAAAATATCACAGCCTTCTCATGTTTTAGTCCACAAGCCATAAAGAGAGTAAATAATAACATTACCTCTGAATCACACTGAGTTAGAGTCTCATTGCTTTAAGCAAAGGGAAAGGGAAGGAATAAAACTCACACTACTGGACAGAGCTCAGAATAAACAACCAGATCATCAGAATTAACAAGCAATATGGATAACACAGGGGAATAATCAATGGTACATGTCAAGAATATCATATCTTAGAAACCAAAAGTCTGCAACACAGATCTATTTCTAGTGTCAATAGTTCAGCAAGCTAAACGCATGCCATTGGTGCAGAACACTGTAGATTCTATTCCCAAACCAGGTAAATCAAATGCTGACACTCCTGTGCAAAATAAGGGGGTGCTGCACTCCTATGTCTTCTTTTGGATGAGAACTGAGGCCCCATCTGCTTTAGGGTTACCACCTGTCCCTCTCTGCGAGGGACAGTCCCCCTTTAAGCATTTTTTTCCTGTGGAAAAAAAAAACTACAAAATGTCAAATGTATTGAGATTTTAGGACAAAACATATTTCATGAGTTTTCTTTACTAGTTGCTTAAAACAGTTATTTTGTATCTGAAACACCTAAATATTATAAAAAAACAGCATAAGCAACTCAAATGCTACAAGAAGCTTTTGTTTTGACAAAAAAGTGAGGTTATATCCTCTGCACTGGTTGTGGGTATGCTTTGTCCTGCAAAAGCTCACATTTCTACAAAAGAATGTCCCACTTTGGCATTTGCATAATGGTTAAGGGGTTTACATTACAGACAAATGGTGCAGGGTTTGATTCTCATGTGGGGTGACTGGCTAGGCTTAAAATGGCCCTCAAGGGCAGTTAGCCTAGTACTAATCTATGAACCTATTTTAAAAGGTGGTAACTCTAACAGATTCTGCTTGTGTTGGTGGTAGATCAGGTGAATGTAAAAGACCCCACGGCACCTATCGAAAGGGTAGGGAAGATGCCCTGGCCAAATCTCCGCTATTATTATAAATACCACCTTGGGACTCCACTGAAAAGAGGCTACTAGCTGGTAGGACTAATCCGGTCAACAAAGGATAAAAATAAAGAACAGGATTAGAGACAGGCCACTCCCGTCATACACATTTTTTTTTCAGAATTACCTGTAAGTGTAATGGACTGGGGTAACATTTAAGAGCGGAGTGTAACAAAATCCTGCTTGCAAAGGGTGGAAAGAATCCATCCATCCTCAAAATTAGGAAAATCTTTTTCTTTAGGATAGTGTGAAACAGTAATCTACACCATATAGCAAAGGCAAAGCGGGGTTTGTGAAGATGGTTAACCCACCGCTATGTTCGTGCAGGATATGGGTGTGGCCTCCGTGATTGACAGGGTGGCGGACATAGATTCAATATGTAAATGTGGCATGCTTGACACAGAATGCACATTAGCCCTTGACGTCATGCATACATTGCAGTCCACAAGCAATCCTCTGTGGTCAAATTAAAGAAATGTAGAAAATAATACATATATAGAAAGGATGTATGAATCACACGCAACTGAACAAGCTGTTTTCCAATGTAAGGTTCATTAAAGTGCAAGCAATCCTCCGTGGTAAAATGAAATCAATGTAGACATGAATAAATATGTACAAAGGATGTATGACTCACACACAACAGATCGAGCTGTTATCCAAAGTCCCTTTAGCTGTAGTAAGAATCCAAAGTACTACTACTGTATTTATTTATTACATTAAGTTAACGATTTGCTGACGGTGTTTTCAGGCCTGGGGAGAAAAGCTCCACACGTCACATAGGTTGGTACTGGGCTATCTGCTCGAAGGCATATATTAGCCCAGCCACGTTGTGCGGTATTCACCGCCCCTTTAGTAGTTCCCTAGACCCTTGTACTAGCAGCTAGTACCCTTGGCCCCTATCTAGTAGTGCTGTTGGAGTGATCCCCGGTGTGAACTTTCTGTTACCCATCCACTCATCAAGGTTCCTCTTGAAGAGTGATAGTGAGGGGCTCTGTCTTATGTAGATCGGGACCCTGTTCCACAGTAAGGGAAGTCTCTGCAAAGGGAATCTATCCCTCCAGCATGTTCTATTCATTGTTGTGTTGAGGTTTATATCCCTAGAGCGTGTAGCACGAGTAGATTTGGTTTTTCTAAGATGGAGCATGTTCAACAATTCTGGGTTGGACATGGCTCTGTACGTTAGACAGAGATCGCCTCTCAAAAAGCGGTATGCAACAGAGAACAGTCTTAGCTTTTTCAATCGTGCTGCATAGGGCAACTGTTTGAGGCCAGTAATCCTCTTGGTTAGGTACCTCTGTGGTCTCTCCAGCTGCTGGAGATGCCTAGCCAGGTACATTCCAATTGGTGCATTGTACTCAATAATGGGTCTGATGAGGGAAGAGTAGAGGGGCACCATTACATACTTAGATCTTGATGCGAACCCTTTCGTGATCAGATGGGTCACATAGAAGGATTTTCTAACCACTTTGGCAACATGGTTATCAAAGGAAAGCTGACTATCTTCTTGGGTCTCTAGATCCCTTATTTCTTTTTCAGATTTCAGGGGATTACCTCCTATGTTGTAGTTTGCGGGTACTCTGTTTTTTCCAAAGGGGATTACTACGCATTTATTTGCATTTAGCTTGAGACCATGGCTTTGACACCATGCATCAGTCTCATTTAGGCCCTTCTGGAGGATCTCCATGTCGGCCAGAGACACTATTATAGCACCCAGTTTGCAGTCGTCCGCAAACTTAGTCAGCCACAGCCCTTCCATGCTTGCCTGTACTTCTGGGAAGTATATGCCAAACAAGAGGGGCCCCAGGACAGAGCCCTGAGGCAAGCCACTCATTACTGGTCTGGATTCAGACATAGATCCCACTACTCTTACTTTATGGGATCTGTCTGAGAGCCAGTTTGCGATCCATTTTGTGACATCAGGGTTTATGCCCAGGCTGGTGAGCTTATCAATAATACCTGAATGGGGAATGGTGTCAAATGCTTTAGCAAGGTCAAGGTAAGCCGTGTGTACCTCCTTTCCCTTATCTATAGCCTGAGTAACTGTCTCAAAGAAATCCACCAGGTTCAGGAGGCATGATCTGCCCTTGACGAAGCCGAACGGTGTGGGGTCTGGCGACTGGAGGTTCCCAATCTCTCCATTTATGAGTTCCATAATGATTCGCTCCATAGCCTTACAGATCAGATTGGTCAGGCTTATTGGTCGGTAGTTCCCAGGGTCAGTTGTGGCCCCACCCTTGTGTAGCGGGACCACCGTTGCCATGCGCCATTCTATGGGCACATATCCTGTGGAGAGGCTGAGACTGAACAGGATATTAAGATGCGGGGTTAATTCCTTTTGGAGCTCGCGTATGACACAGCCTGGGACCATCTGGTCCCATGGAGGCAGTGTTTTTAGCTTTAGATAGAGCCTTGTTAACCAACGTATCAGTAATAATTGGACTTACACATTCCACTTGAATGGTAATAGGCCCTGTAGGTGGTGGGGGGGGGGGGGATTTGCACTGAACCTGTCAGCCAAGATGTTGGCAATGTCAGAAGGGTCAGTGTATTTTGTTCCATTCTGTACTAGCTCAGAACAGACCTGAGCGTTGCCATTTAGGTTTTTGACGTAGCCATAGAAGGCCTTATGGTTATCCTTGGCATCCTTGGCAACTTTCTTTTCAAAATTAGCTTTAGTTGACTTGATGAGGGCCCTCAGTTTCTTACTAATGCTGATCAGGGATGATTTTTCTACTTGAGATTTGGCCTTTTTTGTATAAGTCTCCTCCTTTTATTGTAAAGTTTGCTTATGGCTGGGGTCCACCAGACTGGTTTCTTCTTGCTTGAGGAAGGAGTCTTGGTTTTATTTGGGATAGCACGGTCCATGCAATCCTGAAGATGCATATAGAGTGCCTTGGTGTAGGATTCCGCATCCTGGATATCATTATCCTTCTGCAAGGGAATAGTGAAATTTTCCACTTCGGATGCAAGCAGTTTGAAGTTTGCTTTGGAAAGGTTTTTGACTATGGTTTCTTTGACTGGGGGAGGTGGAGGATGTCCAGGGTTATCAGTTTGTGGTCGGATCTGACCAAGGAGGGAGTGATAATGGGTGTGGTACAATGAGCGCCCATATTTGTGATGATTAAATCCAATATCTTGTCCCCTCTAGTGGGGGAAAGTACAGTTTTGTACCTACCATAAATGTAGATGTCCGATAGATATGCAACTGCAGTCATAACATATGGGTTGTCCTGCCTCAGGCAGCCCTCGGTCGGCCAAATTCCAAAGTCTGGGTCCGGCGTCGGCTGGTGTCGCCTCCTCTCCGACGTCACAATGGCTGGAGTATAAAGGCATCGGCCGACGCCATCTTCTTCAGTGTTTCTTGCCCCAGATGCCAGGTGCCCTCCTAGGAAGGCTAAATTTGGTGAATGGATAAACAATTCCAGACATGCACAACAGTAATAAACAGATGCACCATAGGAGATACCCCAGCTGATAGGAATAGGGGGAATGGACCCAAAAAGAAGGAGAAGAGGGGAAGGAGGGAGGGAAAATCCGACTGCAGTTGCATATCTATCGGACATCTACATTTATGGTAGGTACAAAACTGTACTATGTCCTTCAAGAATGCAACTGCAGTCATAACATATGGGTTGAATACCATAGCCAAGCTGGGGGTGGATGGAGCTAAGAAAAGGATGGTGTAGCTAAAATGCCCTGCAGGACTGCTGAAGCAAAGCCTGCTCGGGATCTGGAGTATAAAGGCAGGTTGTAGTGTTGGTAAATGTATGCACGGAGCTCCATGTGGCAGCCTCTAGAATGTCCTTTGTAGCCACGCCTCTTAGGAAAGCTGTGGATGTGGCTATAGCTCTGGTGGAATGTGGCCTAATATTGGCTGGCACACTTTTTCCATGGTAAGAATAGCAGAATCTGATGCAGTGTCCAATCCATTTTGAAATTGTTTGCTTGGAGATTGCTTTTCCCTGCTTTCCAGCAGCATAGGCTACAAACAGTTGGTCAGACTTTCTGGTGGCCTTAGTTCTGTCCAAGTAGTAGCGTAGTTGCCTGTGTATGTCCAAGGTATGTAGCAGTCTTTCCCCTCTATTTTAAGGATTGGGGAAGAAAGTAGGAAGGGGAATAGCTTGATTTAGAGACACCCTCGAAATTACCTTTGGCATGAATGAAGGATTTGTTCTTAGAGAGACTCTGTCCTGATGAAAAATGAGGAAAGGAGGTATTGCCATGAGTGCCTGTATCTCCGAGACTCTTCTTGCTGATGTGACTGCCAATAGGAAAACCGTTTTCCATGATAGAAATTGTATGTCTGAGGTTGCTGCTGGCTCAAAGGGAGGAAGAGTTAATTTTTCCAATACGAAATTGAGGTCCCATGCAGGTATTGGTTGTTTTCTGGGAGGCTTGATATTCTTTATCCCTCTCAGGAACTGTCTTAGCAAAGGATGTGAGAACACTGGTGGATCACAATTGTATCTTGCTGAGATTGCTAAGGCATGAATCTTTATGGAGGAATATGAGAGTCCAGAATGAAACATTTCTGCCAAGTATTCCAATATCTGAGGTATACTCAGTACTGTTGTATCCTGACCCCTGTTGGTAGCCCAGATGCTGAATCTCTTCCACTTGGCTGAATAGGCTTTTCTGGTGGATGGTCTGCGTGCTTCCAATAAGATGTCCTGAACTGCCTTGGAAAGATTGGAAGCGGAAGGAGCTAAAGTAACCTCCAGGCTGTCAGATGTAATGTTTTCAGGTTTTGGTGAACAGTCCTGTAGTTGTGTTGTGTTAGGAGCAGGGGCCATAGGGGCAGAGGCCACGGCTTGGTCTGTGTTATGCTCAACAGCAATGGGTACCAGTGTTGCTTTGGCCAATCTGGAGCTATCAAAATGCCTGTTGGTTGTTCTGCTTTGATCTTCAGGATCACCTTGGTCAACAGTGGCAGAGGAGGAAATGCATAAATTTTTAGGGAGTTCCAGCTGAAGGAGAGAGCATCCGTTGTCCAGGCTAGTACATGGTGGGTCCTGGTACAGAACTTTTCCAGGTGATGATTCGCGTGAGACGCAAATAGATCTATGTCCAGTCTTCCCCATGTCTTTGTTATTTGTGAGAAAATCTGTGGATGCAGCATCCATTCGTGTGGATCCAAGAAGTTTCTGCTCAGCTTGTCCGCCAGTACATTGTCCTTGCCTGGTACAAACTGGGATTGCAGGTGTATCTTCAGACTCAGTGCTTTTTCCCAGAGAATCATTGTTAGTCTGCAGAGGGGGTATGAATGAGTCCCTCCCTGCTTGTTTATATACCACATAACAGTGGTGTTGTCTGTCCTTATTAGTAAATGTCCTTGCTGCAGTGATTTTCTGAAACCCTCGATTGCATGTATCACTGCCAGCATCTCTTTTTGGTTTATGTGCAGATGTCTTTCCTTTGATGTCCATTGACCTTGAACGCATCTGCCCTCCATGTGCATCCATGATCTGAGGCGTCTGTTGTAATAATTTGACCTGCTTGAGGTCTGTTGAAAGACATGCCTTTGTTTAATTGACTTGCTTGAGCCCACCACAAGAATTCCTTCTGCAGGCATGGAATAAGTGGGATTACGTCCTCTAGGCTTTGGCTGTGTTGGGACCATAAGCTTTTCAAATACCATTGCAGCTTTCTCATATGAAGTCTTGCCAAAGGTATCAGAAGAATGCATGATGCCATGAACCCCAGGGCCTGCAGGAGTTTCCTTGCAGTCAGCTGGGAGAGCTTTGCTAGGCCTTTGAAGTACTCTGGTAACTGCTGTTGTTTTTCCTCTGTGAGGTAGGCCATTTGTGTTTGCGTGTCCAGTTTGGCTCCTAGGAAAATAATTTGTTGGGATGGCAGTAGCCTTGATTTCTGAACGTTGACTGTGTATCCCAAGGCCTGTAGTAGTTGCATGACATAGTCCAAGTTTTTTATTAATGTTTGACGAAGCCAAACGGTGTGGGGTCTGGCGACTGGAGGTTCCCAATCTCTCCATTTATGAGTTCCATAATGATTCGCTCCATAGCCTTACAGATCAGATTGGTCAGGCTTATTGGTCGGTAGTTCCCAGGGTCAGTTGTGGCCCCACCCTTGTGTAGCGGGACCACCGTTGCCATGCGCCATTCTATGGGCACATATCCTGTGGAGAGGCTGAGACTGAACAGGGTATTAAGATGCGGGGTTAATTCCTTTTGAGCTCAGATGACACAGCCTGGGACCATCTGGTCCCATGGAGGCAGTGTTTTTAGCTTTAGATAGAGCCTTGTTAACCAACGTATCAGTAATAATTGGACTTACACATTCCACTTGAATGGTAATAGGCCCTGTAGGTGGTGGGGGGGGGGGGGGGAATTTGCACTGAACCTGTCAGCCAACATGTTGGCAATGTCAGAAGGGTCAGTGTATTTTGTTCCATTCTGTACTAGCTCAGAACAGACCTGAGCGTTGCCATTTAGGTTTTTGACGTAGCCATAGAAGGCCTTATGGTTATCCTTGGCATCCTTGGCAACTTTCTTTTCAAAATTAGCTTTAGTTGACTTGATGAGTGCCCTCAGTTTCTTACTAATGCTGATCAGGGATGATTTTTCTACTTGAGATTTGGCCTTTTTTGTATAAGTCTCCTCCTTTTATTGTAAAGTTTGCTTATGGCTGGGGTCCACCAGACTGGTTTCTTCTTGCTTGAGGAAGGAGTCTTGGTTTTATTTGGGATAGCACAATCCATGCAATCCTGAAGATGCATATAGCGTGCCTTGGTGTAGGATTCCGCATCCTGAATATCATTATCCTTCTGCAAGGGAATAGTGAAGTTTTCCACTTCGGATGCAAGTAGTTTGAAGTTTGCTTTGGAAAGGTTTTTGACTATGGTTTCTTTGACTGGGGGAGGTGGAGGATGTCCAGGGTTATCAGTTTGTGGTCGGATCTGACCAAGGAGGGAGTGATAATGGGTGTGGTACAATGAGCGCCCATATTTGTGATGATTAAATCCAATATCTTGTCCCCTCTAGTGGGGGAACATACTAGTTGTTCAAGGGCATTTGAATTTATAAATTCTATGAATCGCTGAGCATAGGAGTTGGAACATTGGTAGTTTGCCCAGTCTATACCAGGGTAGTTGAAATCACCCAAGATTATGGTGTTGGGTAGGACCTTTATATTTTCCAATGTCTCAAGGAATGCAGAGTGAGCATCTTGGGACATGGTGGGCGATCTTTAACTGGCTATAACTTGAAATGTGGTTTTGCCTGCTGATAGTTGCGCATGGATGATCTCTGGGGCATCATGCTGCGCTATTAACCTGGAGATATGGGTACCCTTGATGAATATGGATACGCCTCCCCCCTTGTACTGCGATCCGGTAACTGAGGCCGGAAGGTATGATATGAATTGTAACCTGGCAGTGTTGAGGTGCTCTCTTTAGCCTTTTACCAGGTTTCCGTCACTGCACAAACATAGATTTTCTCCATGCTGAGGAGAGCCTCGAGTGTATGCATTTTGAGGTTGAGACTTCTGGCATTGAGTAGCATTACCCTTAGTTTTTGGTTACCTGTGCTGGTTACGGTGGTTGGTTTGTCCCATGTCACACACAATCAAGCACTAGTTTTCAGGAAATATCCGCAGCAATATAGATATGACATACAAGCAGTTGTGAAATTATGAATATAAATGAAAGCAAAATAGCAAGGCATGTTACTTTTGTTTACATTCAGTTCATTCACACAGCTTTCACACGGATATAAATTGAGAAGCTGATTTATTCCAAATAATTAACTCAAAATAACCAAAGGCTTTCTAATTCTTTGCTAGATAATGGTACTCATATGGTGATATTGGTTGTGGGTGTGTGTTCTGTTGCTGTGTGCTGATTTAACTTTTACTTTTGAACATATGGGTAACATTTGGGTAACTGCTGTCTGTTTTTTTTCCGGATTTACTTTATAAGATATGGGTAAAAAATTGTTTTGCTTGTGTAATGCATTGCACAGACATTAAATACAAAACCAAAAAAAAAACACAATGGTTGTCATCTATGCTCATGTCTGTATTTTGTATTTCTCAGCAATAACTCTGCCCTTAAAAAGTGGTTTTGATGAAGACATCTGAGGTAGAGTCTGACTGCATTCAGTACGTCACTGAAGGTAAGATTCGATTACTGTCACTTGGAATTGCCTGTACGGTTGCAGTCTTTTGCTTGACGGAATTGTAGGCATGTTATAATGTTTTGCTTCTTATAACGTTGCAAGGTAACGATGCATTTCTTGAATTTATGTACTAATGGTTTGTTATTTCTGAGGTTGCAAGGTAAGGGTTCATTTCTTGATACCTGGCCACTGTACAGATTTCTGCATTCTGTGCAGATTGTTGCACTATACTTTTGAGCCCGTTTTCCCGGTCTGTGCCTTTATTTATTATTTCACTCGGTTACTTAAAGGATCTGTATCAGACACTCAGAAAACTTAGTGCAGATTACAGTTGTACAATAGCGGGTTTTGCTATGTATTGTCAATTTGGCATTTACTCTTGTTTTGCACTGACAGTATGCTGCTGCAATATTGTACGGCTTGGCCATGCAATGAATATTCATTCCTTCAGAATGACTCATTAGGTGGGTGGGTGGTTTACTGATGAGGCCGTGATGATATGCGTCAGGCGGGGTTTGGGCATGGCTTGCTACTGCGCATCTCAGTTGAACTAAAATCCTGCAGAGCAAAGCAAAAAGAACATGGTAAATCATTTCAGATACTCAACTCGAACCAGGATGATTGATGTGCACTCTAGATGTTAGTGCTCTTTTCACAAACATCCCTCATGCTGCTGGGTTAGAGGCCATTGAATACTGGCTGTACAAATCTCAATTATATCAGCCAGGGTTCAACACTTTTTTGTTAGGCCTGACAGAACATGCCCTAACTAATAATGTCTTTTTCTATCAGGACACATGCTATTGGAAAATCAAGGGGACTGCCTTGGGAGCATCCTTTGCCCCCATTTATGCTGACCTTTTTATAGCCTTCATTGAAGAACAACTAATCTATGATGCATGCCATAACTTGTACCTGACAGAAATAGACATTTGGAGGCGATGTATGGATGATTGATGGATGGTTTGGAGGTCGGATGTGGAATTTCTGTCTAAATTTATTGACTAGCTAAATGAAAATAAATGGGGTTTACACTTCACGGTTAATTTTGATGCAAACATCATTACTTTTCTTGATGCTTCCATCTCTAGAAAACCAGATCATACTTTGTGTACTGAAGTCTTCCGGAAGTATTCCCAATAGAATACCCTCCTCCATGCATCCAGCTTCCATCCACCCCATAAAGCCAAAAATATCCCCAAATCCCAATACATCAGAATGAGACGTATTTGTTCTAAGGATTCAACCTTTCAGGAATATAGGCAGGATCTGACTCACAGGTTTAGAGACATGGGATACCAGATGGGACATGTTCTTCAGGCCAGCAATTGGGCTAACACACTCAAGGGAAGACCTTTTGACCTACAAACAACGGGAGCAGCAAACCTTGGCACCTATTAGACTAGTGACCACTTATGATAGGAATTCTGATTTATTAATCAACAGTGTACAGAGACACTGGAATATTTTACAGAGTGATCACAATCTAACTAATATACTACCAGACAAATGCCAGTTTTCATTCCGAAAAGGGAGAAATCTTGCTTCCCATTTGAACTATTATAAACATTCACATTGCAGGACACCATTTCAAGAGGTTCAAACTACACTAATGGGTGAGGTGCTTACATGCTTCCCATGTGGACATTGTACTCACTGTAATAAGGTTTTTAAATCCAAACAATTCACAAGTAAGAACTATGGTACAGTTTATGACATAATTTTTTTTGCTAATTGCAGTAGCGAATGGCTTATATATCTAGCAACATGCAGCTGTGGCTCTCTATAGGACAAACCTCATGACCATTAAGATTGAGAATTTCTGAGCATACCAGTGATAGGAAGATCAAAAAATCAAGCAGTGCTTTATATAAACATTGTTTAAAACATTCATCTGCCAAGTTTAGTTTCATGGTAATAGAGATCATGAAAGGGAATAAATCCAGCAAAGCTGGGTGGCATTCCATTCTTGATACAAAGGAGAAAAAATTGATTATTAAACTGGGTGGTATATTTCCACCTGGATTAAATGAACAATTTTAGACCATCCAATCACAAGCCTAATCTAATTAAGTGCATGTATAAAAGGCTATCCAAGACTGGATCAGACAGTCAAGAGGAGAAGGGAAATACTTGCATCACACCACCAGTTTTACATAGACCCATTAAACCAGCACCGGCAGAAAACACACATAAATACATGAAAACATACTCGGAGGCTCTAAATAAAAATCTGCAAAACCAACAGAGACCTCCAAAGCAAACATCCAAGCAACCTCCACCCCCCAACACAAACCATGAAACACATACTTCACAAAACCAGTGTGCCATGCAATCACAGCCCTTAAGGCAAAATAACATACCCAACATACTAGTAATAGGTGACTCTATAGTCAGGCACACTGACGTCCCACTCACTAGGCTGAATAAGGAGAAGGTTACTGTTAACTGCCTGTCAGGTGCCAGGATCCGCCACATAACACAAGCACTCAGGTCACTCCAGAACAAGTACAAATATGACTCCGTCATTGTCCATGTTGGTGTGAATGACCTAAGCCGTACCTCCCTGGACTACATGAAGAGAGACATGGAAGAGCTCTCAGATCATGTAGCCAAGGCTGGTATGACCCTGACCCTGAGTAGCATCCTGCCCTCACCAAGAATCATACCACGGTATAAAGAAAAAATTGATTTCAACAACTGGCTAAGTTTCTGGTGTCATTCAAAGGGGATCCAGTGTCTGCCTGCCTGGGATGACATGCTCGACAAGCCACACTGCTTCGCTAGAGACGGTTTGCACCTGTCACCCTTAGGCTTTCAAATACTGGCCAAGGCTCTTACCACCCCCATAATGCCTTTTTTAGGCAAGGCTCAAAAGACAAACCCACCGCCGTAAATAGCACAAGTAACAAAAAACTGAGAGTAATGCTACTCAATGCCCGATGTCTAAACCTCAAAATGCAGGCACTCGAGGCACTCTTCAGTATGGAGAAAATCGATATATGTGCAGTAACTGAAACCTGGTTTAAGGCTCCAGAGAGCACCCCAGCACTACCAAGCTACAACTCATACCACACATTTCGGACTCAGATCCCACACCGAAATACAAAAGGAGGGGGCATATCCATATTCATCAAGGATACCCACACCTCCGGGTTAGTGGCACAGCACGATGCTTCAGACATCATCCACATGCAACTAACAATGGGCAAAACTGCAATTCAAATTGTAGCTTGCTACAGATCACCCACCATGTCCCAGGACCCCCATTCCGTGTTTCTGGAAACACTGGGAAACATAAAGGTCCTACCAAACACCCTAATATTGGGTGATTTCAATTACCCTAACATTAACTGGGAGAACTCCTCAAGTACTAACTCCCTTGCCCAACTTTTCCTAGAATTTATAAACTCAAACGCCCTGGTTCAACTGGTCAATACTCACACCAGAGGTGACAACATATTGGACCTGGTCATCACCAACATGGGCGACCGATGTTCCACACCACAGGTCAACCACTCACTGGTTAGATCTGACCATAAACAAATCACTTTGGATATCCATATTCCGCCCCCACCCCCGGACAAGAAAACCACCGTGAAAATCTTTTCAAAAGCAAACTTCACGTTACTTAAGACCGAGGTGGAAAGTTTCAAAGCCCCCATGCTGAAGGATAACACTGTCCAAGCCTGCAAAATCCTTTACTAATGCATTCTACGGGCAGCTACAAGAATGCATGGATCATGCCATCCCAAGCAAAACCAAGACTCACTCCTCCAAGAAAAGGAAACCAGTCTGGTGGACTCCTGCCAAAAATAAGCTATACAACAGAAGGAGGAAACTAGTACAGAAAAGAGTAAAATCCCAAGAAGGGAAGACATCCCTGATCAGTATCAGCAAGAAACTACAATCCCTCATAAAATCATCCAAGGCAAGCTTTGAAAGAAAAATTGCCAAGGACTCCAAAGATAACCACAAGGCATTCTTTAGCTATGTCAAGAATCTAAGTGGCAATGCTCAGATCTTTTCGGAATTAGTGCAGAATGGCCCAAAATACATTGAACCGACCGATATCGCCAACACCCTGGCAGACAAGTTCAGCGCAAACTTCACCCCCCCCTCTCACCCCCAAAAGGGCCCATAACCATACCAGAAGAATGTAGAGTCCCTGAAATCACAGACACTCGGGTTAAAACAGCCCTCTCCAAAGCCAAAAACACAGCATCAATGGGACTGGACGGTGTCCCAGGCTGCATCCTATACGAGCTCAAAGACGAACTAACCCCTCACCTAAACACACTGTTCAAACTCAGCCTCTCCACAGGCTACATACCCACAGAATGGCGCACAGCAACGGTTATTTCGGTCCACAAAGGTGGAGCCAAAACAGACCCTGGGAACTATCGCCCTATAAGCCTGACTAGCTTGGTCTGGAAGGCTATGGAGCGCATCATCATAGAACTCATTAACAGAGACATTGGGAGCCTCCAAACACTGGACCCTACCCAGTTTGGCTTTGTTAAGGGCAGATCATGCCTCCTAAGCCTGGTGGACTTCTTTGAGACAGTTACCAAGGCTATAGACAAGGAAAAGGTGGTACATACAGCCTACCTAGACCTCGCTAATGCCTTCGACACCATTCCCCATTCTGGTATTATAGACAAACTCACCAGCCTGAACATAAACCCCTACGTCACAAGATGGGTTGCCAAATGGCTCACGGACAGAACCCACATGGTGAGAGTTGCGTGAGCTAGGTCCGACTCTAAACCGGTTACAAGTGGCATTCCCCAGGGCTCAGTCCTAGGACCACTCCTGTTCAGCATATACTTCTCAGAGGTACAGTCAAGCACAGGAGGACTATGGCTGACCAAGTTCGCAGATGACTGCAAACTAGGGGCTACAATTCACTCTCCGGCTGACACAGACATCCTCCAAAAGGGTCTCACTGAGACAGATACCTGGTGTCAAAATCATGGCCTCAAGCTAAACGCCAAAAAGTGCATAGTCATCCCCTTTGGAAAAAACAAAGTACCCACAAACTACCACATAGGTGGTAGTCCCCTAAATACGGAATATGCAATAAGGGATCTGGGGACCCAAGTAGATAGTAATCTCACCTTTGATAATCACATTGCCAAAGTGGTTAGAAAATCCTTCTACGTGGCCCACCTAATCAGAAAAGGGTTCTCATCCAGATCAAAAGAGGTCATTGTGCCCCTCTACTCATCACTCATCAGACCCATCATAGAGTACAACGCCCCATTTGGGATGTACCTTACAAGACACCTGCAACAGCTGGTAAGACCACAGAAGTACCTCACCAAGAGGATCACTGGCCTCAAACAGATGCCCTATGCAGCTCGAGTGAAGAAACTCCAGTTGTACTCGATTGCATACCGCCTATTCACAGGTGATCTCTGCCTAACATACAAGGCCATGTCCAACCCAGAACTGATGGACATGCTCCACCTAAAGAAAAGCTTATCCCCTCGAGCCACACGCTCTAGGGATCTAAACCTCACCACAACAATAAATAGGACGTGATGGAGGGATAGATTCCTGTCCCAGAGACTTCCCATGCTTTGGAATAAGATCCCAATCTGCATTAGGTAGAGCTCCTCGCTAACACTCTTCAAAAGAAACCTTGACGAGTGGCTGGGAAACAGAAAGTTTACCTCAGGGATCTCTTCAGTGACTCTGCTGGACAGAGGCATAGGGAACTAATCTAAGGGGGCGGCGAAAGCCAACACATTCTGGCTAGGCTTATAAATGCCTTCTGGCAGATAGCCTAGTACCAATCTATGAACCTATCTGAAATGTATCCTATTTTACACTGAGGAAGGCTGTGTTGTGTACCAGCCAAAACCGGTTTGTTTGTGCATTGCATTAACCGAATAAACTTACTTTTTCAGCATCACAGTTTGCTGGCTTATACTTTTGGGTTTTGGATTTTACAAACCTCCTAGAAAACGAGACTCCCAAGCAATCAGTGAAAAAAAATAGCCACTTAGCAATGTAAATAACACCCCTCCATTAACACAAACATACACTGAAATTACTGCACACTCAGAATGCAGGAAAACGAACAACCTGTAAAAAAAGTAAACCTGTAATACAAAGCTTTACACTATATAAACCATGCAACATAGAAATAAGACGTACTTCAAACACATACTGACCACTTAAATTTCTCCAGTAATGAAACCACACACAAGATGTCGTCAATAACACACAGTTTAAACCTGAATCTCCCAAACATAAAATGTTCACTTACCTGTAATGTTCAAGTGTGTAGTCTATAACAAGTCTCATTAATTCTTCAAGCAGCCATCTCCTACAAAGCTGACTGTTTCTCCAGATGGCTTATAGAGCCTTTACAGAACATCTTAAACAGTAGAATATAGCCATTATCTGTAAAACGTACTCCAAAACTGAAGTCATCTACAGCAAATCATGACAGTCATTTATAATCCCACTGTCACTAAATACAAAAAGTAAGTAAAATTAAAAAAAAAGTAGTAATCTTATAAAAAAGGTTGCACTAATGGTAATCTCCAAGTGTAGTACCTCGCACTCAGTTCTACGCAGCTTTGGGCGTGACGTACATGATTGGCAGGGGAAAATCGAGTATGCTAAAAACATTACATACACAATATTATATGCATAACGTGTATTCTCTATACCACCATTTCCAGAATGTGGAACAAATGGGCAAACTGTGGAGAACTTTCTAACAACTTCTTCAGACTGAATAGAATAGTTGCGTTCTACTATTTTTTTTTTTGTTTGTTTTTTTATGAATTAATGTGATTCAGTATTATTTACTACGGATATCCATTAATACTGAATGTGCGACAAACACTTCCAGCTTGAAGTACGGACTTTTTAAGACACAAAATAATGAACGTTCCTGGTGATGAGGTACACCTGAGAGCTATACTTTGCTGTTTGGATATGTCGTTTAGGACTGGTTAATGTAGAACTATAGTGAACAAAATAAAATTGGAAATAGTGGCTGTATAGCAAGTGAGTTTGCTGCCCAGAATTGGTAAAATTTGTGGATTCTGACAAAATGACAGACATTTGGGCTTCAGACTTGATATTCTTCAGAAAATGCATGCTAAAGCAAGCACTATTATTCTAGCAGCTTTCAAACTTTATACGAGCGCTATTTTAAAGTCTATGCCCGATTTTGGCCTTTTATCCCACCAATTATTTTTTTGGTAATCACACCCCATAATAGCACATTAGAATCAATAAAGCGGTCCCAGTCACACTTTTACACTTTAACGCTACGGTGCAAGGAATTCTGTGTGTGCATTTGTATGACTTGACTATATTTGCAATGTTTTTTCTGAATAAAGTTAACACTACGGTGCAAGGAAGTATGCGTGTGCATTTGTATGATTTGACTATATTTGCAATGTTTCTGTAAAATGATTATGGTTTCCCTGCATTAAATTAACGCTAACTAAACTAACGGTATGGTAGGAGCAAAATAAAAATAAATATTCATGCGGGCTTGGGCAGGAGGCGTGTTTGGGGCGGGATTTGCTACTGCGCATCCTGGGAGGTACTGCACTTGGAGATTACCGCATTAACCTCTTGTCCAACTGAGCAGAATTCTGTAGAAAGTGACACACATAATATTTCATACAACAGCATACCCACCCCCAGACAATGAAGCCAAGTCTTGTCTCTCCACATGATGCACCTAGACAATATCTGACTTTACTACTTTGTAATGAATGCATGAATGGATTACACTGGTTAACACATTCAGATAAATACTTACACTGAAATGCATGCATTTAAACCTCTCATTCAATGAGATGAAATTCAATACCATGCCAGAAACCAATGCAATTAGCACCTCATCAAGTTGGATATGGCCATTTTCACCTCTGCTGGCACCTATTGTTTAATCCAGTATGTCCAAGATCATAAACACTTAACAGAAAGCAATGGATGACTGTAGTAATTTTAGAATAATTACCATGCAAACCAATTGATTTAGGCTTCTCTTACCACAAACTGAGAAATATTTAACTATTTTTTTATATATTTACTCAATGTTTTAGTCAATGTAACACATTTTAAGAAACTGAATTTTCAGTGGAAATTGATATCTGTAGAAAATTATAGCAAAGCTACTTACAGTTGTAAGGCTTGTAACAAACTTGGAACAGATGTGAAAAAAAATTCAGTGAAAATCAGGGGTACCACAATTATCAGCTGCCCAAACGGGGAGTTGAGAAATAGAGGCTGGCATACCTCTCAACCTCTCAGTGCAAGAAATCTGGACAAAGCCTGACAAAATGGGGGGACAAATGGCCAAAAATAGGGACAGATTTTAAATGTTCTTATAAACGTAGAAAGTTGCTAGAATAACAGGGTTTGTGTCAACATGCATTTTCTGAAGGATCTGGAGTCTGAAACTCAAATATGTCATTATTTATTGACTTCAATCCTCAGATCATTCCAGTGATGTAGCAGAAAACCACACATTTTATGAGGAACGGACCAAAAATATGAGGCAAAAATTCAGACATTCTGCAAAATTAGGGACAGTTGAAACGTATGGAGGTTGGCATGAGAAGAAACACATTCATTTTACTGATCTGCTTTCCCTGCAAGAACCAAAAACATCTAAATACACAAGGGGTTAAGCTTACAGAAACTGGCATCTCAAAATGGCCTAAAACACAAAAGCAAAAAAGTACATTAAAGCATTTTGACTGATGTCATTTTTTTTTTTTTTTTTGCTGTAGTCATGTAAACATGTTATGTTCTTGAAATGCACTCACCAGTGCACAGATCTCAGCCTTCAGTGCAGATAAGACAGCACATACTCCTCCACTCCCACATACTGCAACTCCATGTGGAGTTGGAGAAGTTCGTTTTCCTTTTTTCTTTAGTCCATGCAGGACACCCATGAGTCACCAGGAAAGCAGGCCTAAGCATGTTATGCCCACGAACTCTGCTTCCATACAAAGATGCGACTTCGTCATATGTCATAGGCTCATAAGAGCTGTAAATCACTTGAGCAGCAAGGACATTGCAGCTTTGCCAGTACCCATCCTTAAGCCTTTCCTCCCTTTTCAAGAAGGGCCAGGCCATTCATACCAGGGATGAATTTATGAATACACAACCAGTTATCCTTTTTAAAGGCAGACAGTGTGTCACATTGTCTAACTAGGAACGTTAGTTTGACCTACAGAGGTGGGTAAGAACTGTGTTATAACTCTATACCTCCACCATGTGCATTTATTTGTTGGAGTGGATTTATATCTATGGTCCTAGTATTAGCTGGGCTATTTGGTTTATTGATGTATAACAGTCTGTGTATTACTGGATCCACTCTAACTAGCAAAGCCTCCTTGCTCCACCATAGTAGCAAGTGATAACCCTGCCCCTAATTCTAACCTCATCTTAAACCAAAAGAAAAAAGCTGTTCCTATAATGCATGACGCTAACACTGGAACTCTCATCACACAAGTGCACATGGGCACGCACAAACATACATATACACACACACACGCTAAATTTATCTCCTAACCTAACCCTAAACACTCAATTACACACACTCTTAATCTATCCTCTTAATCATTCTATAATATAGATACAGAAACACACGTGTGTGTGTGTGTGTGTATGTATATATATATATATATATATATATATATATATATACATACACATATACACACAGAAAAAGAGATATAGATACATTTAAATACAGACACACACATTACATATGTATGTATATATATATATATATATATATATATATATATATATATATATATATATATATATATATATATATATATATATATATATACATATATAGTAGATATAGACATATATGATATAGTTATTACTATATAAAGCAGGATAGCATAATGGTTAAGGTGTTTACCTCACAGACACAATGCACAGGGTGTGATTCTCACATTGGGTAATTGGCTAGGCTTAAAATGGCCCACAAGGCCAGTTAGCATCGTACTAATCTATGAACCTATGAACAGGAATTGGTGTTGATAAGGGATTACCTGAATTCACATATCAGGATAGACAGAATAGGATATGAGGGCTGCCTGGGTCCACATGGGTGAGGCAATAGGAATAAAGGAGGAGAGGCCACTCTAGACTTCTGTCTGGAAAATGACTTCATAGTAGCCAACACAAAGAGAGATGCTGTCATAAGATTGCATACAAGAGTGGCTAACGTGCAACTCCGGTAGACTTCTTCCTAGTAAGGAAAGGACAATTTGGTCAAATCAGTGATTGTAAAGTCATCCCCAGTGAAACAGTCAGCCCACAGTTAAAAACACAGGCTTCCACAATCAGCTGCAAGCAGTGGTCATAGAAGGCTTCAAGGTCAACAGAGACTATGCTGAATACCTACAAACTGACTGGAGAGAAAGCACAACAGTTTCATGAACTAGCACCTCAAGAAGAAGATGAAATGAGTGGAGTTGAAGAAGATATGAAGCAACTCAAAACAGCACGTGTGAGGAATGCATAACATACATGTAGCCAAGCCAGTCATGGAAATAAGGTGCATAAGGAAAGGTGGTGGAATAATGTAGAAGTCCAAGAAGTCATCAAAAGAAAGAAGGAGTGAAGGGAAAAAAGGGAGAAAGAAAAGACAGATAAGACTAGGAGGGAATATTGGCTGGCTAATAAGGAGGCTAAAAAATGAATAGCAAAAGCAAAGAAAAAGGCATCGGACGGACTCTGCCATCTGGAAGGTGACTCTGTAGAAGGCACAAAGAAAGTACAGTGGATATAAAAAAGTGTACACGCCCCTGTTAAAATGCAATATTTTTGCGATATAAAAAATGAGACCACAATAAATAGTTTCAAAACTTTTCCCACTTTAATGTGACCTACATCCTGTACAATTCAATTGAACAACAAATCTGTTAGGGGAAAACATAAACAATAAAAAATGTACAATAAGCTGGTTGCATAAGTGTGCACACCCTTAAACTAATACTTTGTTGAAGCACCTTTTGATTTAATTACAGCCTTGTCTTCTTGACTCTGATTAACCCCAAATAAAGTTCATCTGTCCTAGTAGGATTTTCCTAACATTTACTAAGTTGCCTGCTACAGTAAAAGCCATGGTTCACAGAGAGCTTACAAAGTATCAAAAGGATCTCATTGTTGAAAGGTATCAGTCAGGAGAAGGGTACAAAAAAATTTCCATAGCATTGGATATACCATGGAACACAATGAAGACAGTCATAAAATAGTGGAGAAAATATGGGACAACGGTGACATTACAAAGAACTGGGACGTCCCTCTAAAACTGATGAAAACACAAGACAAAAACTGGTCAGGGAGGCTGCCAAGATACCTACAGCAACAATGAAGGACCTGCAGGAATTTCGGGCAAGTACTGGTTGTGTACTACATGTGACAACAATCGCACGTATTCTCCATACGTCTGGCCTATGGGGTAGGGTTGCAAGACGGAAGCCTTTTCTTACACAGAAAAACATCCAGGGCTGGCTAAAATTTGCAAAACAATACATCATGTCTCCCAAAAGCATGTGGGAAAATGTGTTATGGTCTGATGAGACCAAAGATGAACTTTCTGGCCACAATTCCAAAAGGTAGTGCAAAAAAGTACAGTTTTGTACCTACCATAAATGTAGATGTCCGATAGGAATGCATCTGCAGTCCTTACAAATGGGTTGTCCTGTCGTCAGGCAGCCCTTCGGTCGGCCGGATTCCAAAGTCTGGGTCTGGCCTCGGCTGGTGTCGCACTTCACCCGACGTCATAGCTGCAGTTCTTCGGGTATAAAGGCATCAGCCGATGCCATTTTCCTCAGTGTTTCTTGCCCCAGATGCCAGGTGCCCTCTTGGAAGGCTAAATTTGGATAAATGCCAATGATTCCAAATAGTAGAGAGCAAACACAAAAATAAGCATGTATGTACATATATACAAACAAATACACCATAACAGATTCCCCCAGCTAGCTATATGATGGGCAAATACCCTAGGAGCACCACAGAGGGGAAGGCGGGTGGGTAATCCTGATTGCAGATGCATTCCTATCGGACATCTACATTTATGGTAGGTACAAAACTGTACTATGTCCTTCAAGGATGCATCTGCAGTCCTTACAAATGGGTAGAATACCATAGCCAAACTGGGGGAGGTGGATAAATAAAGTTATGGTGTAGTTAGGATCCCTTGCAAAACAGCAGTGGCAAAACCTGCTCGGGATCTAGAGTATAAAGGTAAATTATAATGCTTGGCAAATGTATGCACGGAGCTCCAAGTAGCAGCCTCTAAAATGTACTTGGTAGCCACTCCTCGTAAGAAGGCTGTGGTAGTGGCTGTAGCCCTTGTAGAGTGAGGCCTGATGTTCTCTGGAGTTTTCTTTCCATGGTAGGAGTAACAAAATCTAATGCAATTTCCTATCCACTTGGAAATTGTCTGTTTTGAAATTGCTTTTCCTTCCCTTCCTGTTGCATATGCTACCAGTAGCTGGTCAGTTTTTCTATTGGCCTTGGTTCTGTCCAGGTAGTAGCGTAATTGTCTATGTACATCCAAGGTATGCAGCAGTCTTTCTCCCCTGTTCTGTGGGTTGGGGAAGAATGTAGGTAGGTGGATAGCCTGATTTAAAGAAACTCTGGAAACCACCTTAGGCATAAAGGAAGGATTTGTTCTCATGGACACTCTATCTTGATGGAAGATCAGGAAGGGTGGCACTGCCATTAATGCCTGAAGTTCAGATACCCTTCTTGCTGAAGTTATTGCCAGCAGGAAAGCAGTCTTCCATGATAAGTATTGTAATTCTGCTGTTGCTGCTGGTTCGAAAGGAGGAAGTGTCAATTTTTCTAGCACAAAGTTCAAGTCCCATGCTGGTAATGGTGTCTTCCTAGGAGGCTTTACATTTTTAATTCCTCTCAGAAACTGTCTGAGCAGAGGATGTGAGAAGACAGGAGGATCCAAGTCGTATTCTGCTGAAATAGCTGATGCATGAATTTTGATGGAGGAATAGGACAGGCCTGTGTGGAAGAGCTCTGCCAAGTATTCCAGAATGTTGGCTATGTTTACCAGTGACACATCTTCTCCTTTTGCAGTACTCCAAATGAGATATCTTTTCCATTTTGCTGAATAATTTTTTCTTGTTGAGGGTCTGCGAGCCTCAAGGATAATGTCTTTAACCCTTTGGGATAAATTTGGGTTAACTGGTCTTATGCAATGTTCCAGGCAGTCAGCTGCAGAGTTTGCAGGTTTGGATGCAGATTGTTGTAGTTGTTCTGTGTTAACAGCAAGGGAACCAGGGGAAGTGGCCATATTTGTTCTCGAGACATGCTCCTCAGTAATGGATACCAATGTTGTCTTGGCCAGTCTGGAGCTATCAGAATGATCCTTGGACAGTCCTCTTTGATCTTCAATAGCACTTTGTGCATCAAAGGAAGTGGTGGGAATGCATATGCTGTCAGGTTTTTCCAACTGAAGGATAGGGAGTCCACCTTCCAAGCAAGTGGGTGGTACGTCCTTGTGCAGAATTTCTTTAGTT
Source organism: Protopterus annectens (assembly GCF_019279795.1). Lineage (NCBI taxonomy): Eukaryota > Metazoa > Chordata > Ceratodontiformes > Protopteridae > Protopterus > Protopterus annectens. The sequence continues at coordinate 786,997,524 of NC_056746.1, read as the reverse complement.
GGTGATTGCGTGGGGATGCAAATAAGTCTATTTCTGGGAGTCCCCATTTTCTTGTAATTGTTTTGAAGATGTCCGGATGCAGCATCCATTCGTGGGCATCCATGGTAGTCCTGCTTAAAATGTCTGCTAGGATGTTTTCTTTTCCTGGTACAAAAATTGCTTTTAACTGAATGTTGTAGCTCAGGGCCACATTCCAGAGATCCAGTGCCAGCCGGCAAAGAGGATACGAATGTGTGCCTCCCTGCTTGTTGATGTACCACATGACTGTGGTGTTGTCTGTCCTTATCAGCAATGGACCTTGTTGAAAAAATGGTCTGAATGCCTGAATTGCCAGTTTTACTGCCAGCATTTCCTTTAGATTTATGTGTAGGTGTAGCTGGTTTTGAGACCATAAGCCTTGTATGCACTTGTCCAGCATGTGAGCCCCCCAACCGAGGTCTGAGGCGTCTGTCGTGATGGTTTGGCTTGGTTGAGCACTGTGAAAAGGCAATCCTGTGTTTGATTGACAAGCCTGAGCCCACCATAGGAATTCTTGCTTCAGGCATGGAATAATGGGAATCTGGGTTTCTAAGCTGTGCTTGTGTTGAGACCATAAATTCCTTAGATACCACTGTAGTTTTCTCATATGCAGCCTGGCATGAGGAACCAATATTATGCAGGATGCCATGAAGCCCAAGGCTTGCAGTACTTTTCTTGCTGTCAGATGGTTCTGTTTTGTTAAGGCCAAGAAGTAGAGAGGTAGCTGCTCCTGTTTTTCTACTGTTAGGAATGCCATTTGCCTTGATGTGTCCAACTCTGCACCCAAAAAGGTTATTCTCTGGGATAGTATCAGCCTTGACTTTTTTATATTGACTGTGTATCCCAGGGCTTGTAGCAGATAAATGACCCTTTGTAAATCTTCTGCTAGCTTGCTTTTGCTGTCCGCTTGTATCAGGCAGTCGTCCAGGTATGGGTAGATTTGGATTCCCTGAAGCCTGCAATGAGCAATTACTGATGCCAGGCATTTCGTGAACACTCTGGGCGCAGTAGATAAGCCAAAGGGCAATGCTGAGAATTGATAATGCTCTGATCCTGCAAGAAATCTGAGGTATCTTTTGCAGTTTGGTCGTATGGGGACATGCAGGTATGCCTCCTTGAGATCTAGAGTCACCAGCCAAGACTCCTTGCCCAGCATGGGAAGAAGCTGCTGTAGGGTCAGCATTTTGAATTTTGGAACGATGAGGAATGTGTTTAAAGCGGACAAGTCGAGAATAGGTCTCCATTTGCCTTCTTTTCTTGGTACCAGGAAGAGTCTGGAGTAAAATCCTTTGCCCTGCTCCATAGATGGTACCTTTTCTACAGCTCTCATCCTTAGTAATTGGGATATCTGTTTTTGTGCTTCCGTCTTTTGATTTGGAGGTAGGTTTGGCATTCCTCTCTTCCCTGGTAGAGTATGGAAGTGAAACCTGTAACCTTGGTCTATTATCTGTAAAATCCAGTTGTCTCTTGTGATGTAATGCCAGTTTGTTGTAAATAAGGCTAGCTTCCCGCCTAAGGGTGCTTGCAGTTGTTCCCTGGTAGGCGGTGCCAGAGCCAAGTCACTGTGATTGACCAGTAGTTGTAGTGGTGGCTGTGTCTGTGGCTGTGCCTCGCTGGTTGTTGCCCTGCCACTGACGTCCTCTGTAAGCACCCCTGGATTGGCTTCTGCCTCTTGAACGCCTATTCCTGCCTCTCTGAGTTCTGGAGGAGTCTGGAAAGGACCAATTTTTGGAGGGCCAATTCCTGCTAAACCTCGGAGGTTGGACCTGTAAGAAATCTTTTACTGTTTGGACAGATTTTGCCTTCTCTTCCATCTTCTTCAGTACTTGTTGTGCTGGAGAGCCAAACAAATTGATCTTATCCATAGGAGCATCCAATAGTTTTGATTTGATATGGTCTGGTAATGCCTGTTCTTTTAGCCAAGCATGCCTTCTGATGACTGTGCCAGTCATGGCTGATCTAAAGGAAGCCTCCAGTGCATCATAGCCGCATGTTAGGGAATGGTTACTGACTTGTTGAATGTTATGTACCATTTCCTGCACATATTTCTTGTCTACTGTTTCATCTGAAGACACTTTTTTGGTTAACTGTTCTAGCAAAAATTCTTGATACTGCATCATGTGAAATTGACAGTTCAAGGCCCTAGCTGAAAGAGTAGCAGAAGTGTAAACTTTTTTACCCCATCTCTCTAAGGATCTGGATTCCCTTTCAGAGGGAGGGTTTTGGTAGAGGAGGCTGCTACAGCCTTAGGTCCTTGGGAGATAGTCTCCGGATCTGCAAGGGGAGCCTTATACAGGTGGTAATGTGTGTCCGGGACCCTGTAGAATCTATCGGGCTTAACAGGGGCAGGAGGCAGAGAATCAGGAGCCGTGCAGGCATCATTAAATGCATCATCTACAACAGAAAGAACTGGAGGAATGGCTAAAGGCCTATGTTGAGGTAAATGCAGAAAAGTTCTAAGCCTTTTTCTGGAATCTGAAAAATCCTGGCCCTGCCACTGAAATTGTTCCCTCATAGCATGCAGGGTTTCCCCAAAGGAAAATTCCTCAGGCGGAGAGGCAGAAGGAATAGACTCTTCACCATCAGAGTCTTCATAAGGGGAGAATGGGGCCTCTGGAGGGTCTGTATCATGTGAGTCATCAGAGGAATCATCTGAAGACACTGGCTCAGGGGGCTCAGCTCTGGGCCTCTTCTCTGGAGGCGGGTGAGAGGCCCTGTCTGGTTGAGGTTGGGATCCTCGGATTAAAGAGATAAGATCCTCTGCTAAACTAAGCATTTGTGAACTAGAACTAGGCCTGTGAGAGGGGGGCTTAGCAGGCACAGATTTAGGAGTTTTAGCTGCTTTAGCCCTGGCAAAGGCCTTAATGGACATAGCTGCAGGTGGCCTAGCAGCTCCACGTGCAGGGGTTGAAATATCCAAGGGAATAGTATCTGATAATTCCTGAGAAACTGTAACAGCAGGTGGGATATCAGAAGCCGATTCCACGAGGTTGGAAGAGGCCTCGGCTGAAGGAAAGTTTTCGGCTGAAGGAGGAACCGCTAGCTCGGTTTCAGCCGAAACCGAGACACGCGCGGTTGGCTTAACCGTGGTTTCGGCCGAAACCGCGGACCGCGAGTGTCGGTCCTTCTCCTTGCGTTTTTTAGATATTTGCGAAGTTGGAGGATCCGACGGCATAATATAAGCAAAATCGGAGCCGAAAAACTCCTCAGCAAACTCCGACCGACGTCTAAGCGTCCGCCGGTTAAAAGAAGCACAAGCTAGACAAGCTGTGACGTCATGGCCTGGGCCTAGACAAGGTAAGCAGTAAGAGTGGAAATCTTTATGAGGTATTTGTTTCCCACAAGTTAAACAGTTATTCACTTTTTCTGACATCGGCTGAGGCAAGAAAGAGTCCCCAACGGGGTACTTAGCTTTTTAGAAGTCTTCGAAGTAGTATTCGGTAGTAGTAATCTCTGGTTCTGACCGACCGGCACTTGCGAACAGCTTCTGCTTCGGCCACGCGCAAGAGAGACTGAGGAAAATGGCGTCGGCTGATGCCTTTATACCTGAAGAACTGCAGCTATGACGTCGGGTGAAGTGCGACACCAGCCGAGGCCAGACCCAGACTTTGGAATCCGGCCGACCGAAGGGCTGCCTGACGACAGGACAACCCATTTGTAAGGACTGCAGATGCATCCTTGAAGGACATCAACACTACGCATCACCAAATCACCAAAAGAACACCATCCCAACTGTGAAGCATGGTGGTGGCAGTATCATGCTTTGGGATTGCTTTTCTTCAGCTGGAACTGGGGCTTTAGTCATGGTGGAGGGAATTATGAACAGTTCCAAATACCAGTCACTTTTGGCACAAAACCATCAGGCATCTGCTAGAAAGCTGAAGATGAAGAGGAATTTCACACTTCAATGAGACAATGACCCGAAGCATACATACAAATCAACAAAAGAATGCCTTCACCAGAAGAAAATTTAATTTTTGGAATGGCTCAGCCAGAGCTCAGACCTAAATCCAATAAAAAATCTGTGGGGTGACCTGAAGAGGGCTGTGCACGAGAGATGCCTCCCAAGCTTTTCTGTGTTGGAGGGAAACCTTCTAGCTTATCAGTGGGAGTGGTAAGCACTATGTAACCTATCTACCACATACGGAGTGGTTCTGGCCCAGAAATTGTAGTTATTGGCCGTTTGGGCAGTTTTTCCATCTCTCTTAACTTTCGGATTTAAAAGCTCGCATTTGCACTTGTTTCCCCCCTTTCCTGTAACTAGTTTAGTCCAGATAAAGATTCTTAGTTTTAGCACTTGAATTTGCTTATTCGTGATCAGCACTTGTTCAGAACTTGTTGTAAGCACTAAATAAGCTACTAATTACTACAGCACTCAACCTTCCTCATTACCTAGAGGAAAACAGTTTTGGTACTTACTTTCCTCACTTGCTTAGAGAAAAACAGCTCTTGTACTCTCTTTCCTCACTTATCTAAAGGTAAATAGTTTTTTATTCAGGCATGTCCAAGGGTCAGCTCCCAGTGTTCTCTCCTGTCTGTCATGTACACAGACAACCCTCTCCTCCTACCACCCAACACTACAACCTGTGAGAGATGCATTTACCTAGCCAAACTGGAGGTAAAGCTCTCTCCAACCAAGAATGGACTTGGCAGTCAAGAGGAGAAGGTAAACATTTGCACCACACCACACTCATCACATAATCTCACTAAATCTACACCACCAAAATCCACACATCATAACACAAAAACATTTGCGGAGGCTCTCAATAATAATCTGTCTAAGCAACAGAGACCTCCAAAGTAGAAACACAAGCAACCTCCACCCACCAACACAACCCAAATGACACAAAGCCCGCAGACTCAGTGTGCCACTCAACCACAGCCAATAAGGCAAAACAAAGTACCCAACAGACTAGTCATAGGTGACTCTATAGTCAGGCACACTGATATCCCACTCACCAGGCTAAACAAGGAGAAGGTTACTGTCAGCTGCCTGTCAGGTGCCAGGATCCGCCACATAACCCACGCACTCAGGTCACAACACAACAAGTACAAATATGACTCTGTCATTGTCCATGTTGGTGTGAATGATCTGAGACGTGCCTCCCTGGACTTCATGAAAAGAGACATGGAAGAGCTCTCCGATCTTGTAGCTCAGGCAGGTATGACCCTAGCCCTGAGTAGCATTCTGCCATCAACCAGAATGATACCGGAGTACAAGGACAACATGACTGACTTCAACAATTGGCTAAGCTTCTGGTGTCATTCTAAAGGGATCCAGTATCTGTCTGCCTGGGATGGCATGGTGGACAGAACACGATGCTTTGCCAGAGATGGCCTGCATCTGTCACCCCTGGGATTCTGGATACTGGCTAAGGTTCTTGCCGCCCCTATAGTGCCTTTTTTAGGCAAGGTTCAAATGACAAATTCAAACAGGAACAGGCAAGCAAAAACTGAGGGTGAGGCTACTCAATGCTAGAAGTCTAAATCTCAAAATGCACTCACTTGAGGCACTCCTTAAAATGGAAAACATCGATATCTGTGCAGTGACTGAGACCTGGTTCAAGGCTCTAGAGAGCACCCCTGCACTACCAGGCTATAACTCATACCACACTTTTCGGCCGTGTAACCTGGACCGGAACACCAAAGGCGGATGTGTGTCCATAGTCATTAAGGATATCCACATCTTCAGGCTAGTTGCTCAGCATAATGCATCCGAGGTTATCCAAGTGCAACTAATTCTGGGTAAAACTGCAGTCCAAATTGTAACTTGCTACAGATCCCCCACCATGCCCCAGGATTCCCACTCCTCTTTTCTTGATGTACTGGAAAATATTAGGGTTTAACCAAACAACCTAATAATGGGCGATTTCAACTACCCCACCATTAACTGGGAAAACTACTCATGTACCAACTCCTTTCTGGAATTCATAAACTCCAGTGCCCTGGATCAACTTATCCACACCCCCACCAGGGGCAACAATATCCTAGATCTACTCATTACCAACATGAGTGACCGGTGTTCCACACCTGAAGTCAACGCCTCACTGGTCCGATCCGACCATAAGCTAATCACCCTAGATATCCACATTCTGCCCCCACCCCCCATTAAGGAAACCACGGTAAAAAATTTCTCTAAAGCCAAATTAATGCTTCTTAAGACAGAAGTGGTGAACGTCATGACACCCATGCAGATGGACAATACAGTTACGACTACTGAATCCTACACAATTGCACTTTATAAGCACTTACACAAGTGCATGGATCGTGCTATCCCAAACAGAACCAAGTCGCTGTCCTCCAAAAAAGGAAGCCAATCTGGTGGCCCCCTGCCATAAACAAACTGTAAAACAGAAGGAAGAAACTGTTGCAAAAGAGAGTAAAATCCCATGAGTGGAGGAGCTCCCTGGTCAGCCTCATTAAGAAGCTGCGATCCCTGATAAAATCCTCCAAAGATAGTTACGAAAACAAAATCGCCACTGATTCTAAAGACAAGCAAAAAGCATTCTATAGCTATATCAAGATTCTATAGCTATATCAATAATCTCAATGGCAACACTCATATCTGCTCTGAGTTACAGGACAATGGCACTAAATATATAGACCCAACTGATATTGCCAACATCCTGGCAGATAGGATCAGTGCTAACTTTACCCCCCTCTCACCCCCTAAAGGGCTCATCTCTATACCGGAAGAATGCAAAGTTCCTGTAATCACGGCTGCACAGGTAAAAACCACACTCTCCAAAGCCAAGAACACAGCATCCATGGGACCAGACAACATCCCAAGCTGCGTTCTACACAAACTACAGAACGAACTGGCATCCCACCTAAGTACCATGTTCAATCATAGCCTCACCTCAGGCTTTGTGCCCGCTGAATGGCACACAGCGACGGTTATCCCACTCCACAAGGGGGGAGCCACCACGGACCCCAGGAACTACCACCCCATTAGCCTGATAAGCCTGGTTTGCAAGGCCATGGAACGTATCATCATGGAACTTATAAACAAAGATATTGGTAACCTCCAAACTCTGGATCCCACCCAGTTCATGTTTGTAAAAGGCAGATCATGTCTCCTAAACCTGATAAGACTTCTTTGAAGCAGTCACCAAAACCATAGACGAGGGTAAGGTGGTTCACACAGCCTATCTAGATCTTGCCAAGGCTTTCGGCATCATCCCCTACTCTGGAATTATAGATAAACTCATTAAACTAGGTATAAATCCCTATGTCACAAGTTGGGTTGCCAACTGGCTCACTGACAGACCCCACACTGTGAAAGTAGCACACTCCAAATCCGACTTCAGACCAGTGACAAGTGGAGTACCACAGGGTTCAGTCCTGGGTCCTCTCCTGTTTGGTATCTACTTCTCTGAAGTACAGGCTAACACAGAAGGTCTTTGGTTAATGAAGTTCGCAGATGACTGCAAACTAGGAGCCATAATCGAAACTCCTAACAATGTGGACATCCTACAAAAAGGGCCTCACTGACACAGATGCCTGGTGTTAAAGCCATGGCCTCAAGCTCAATGCCAAAAAGTGCACTGTCATCCCCTTTGGTAAAAACTCTGTACCCATGAACTATAACATAGGTGGTAGAATACTTAACACCGAAAGTGTGATAAGAGACCTTGGGACAAAGGTGGACAGTAGTCTCTGCTTTGATAATCACATCGCCACAGTAGTCAGGAAATCCTTCTACGTGGCACACCTCATCACAAAAGGTTTCTTATCCAGGAAAAAAGAGGTCATTGTTCCCCTCTCCTCATCACTCATTAGACCCATTATAGAGTACAACGCCCCTTTTGGTATGTACCTCACAAGACGTCTACAACAACTGGGAAGGCTGCAGAAATACCTCACAAAGAGGATTACCGGCCTCAAACAGATGCCCTATGCAGACCATCTCAAAAAACTCCAGCTTTACTCCGTCACATATTGCCTACTCAGAGGTGATGTCTGCCTAACATACAAAGATATGTCAAACCCAGAGCTGTTGGACATGATCCACTTAAAGAAATCCCAATCCCTCCGAGCTACACGCTCTAGGGATCTAAACCTTGTCACCACAATAAACAGAACATGCCAGAGGGAAAGATTCCTGTCCCAGAGACTTCCCATACTCTAGAATAAACTACCTATCTGTATCAAACAAAGCTCCTCATTAGCACTCTTTAAGAAAAATCTTGATGATTAGATGGGAAATAGGAAATTCACCCCGGGATCACTTCTGTGGCTCTGCTCGACAGTGGCACAGGAAAATAATTTTCTTGGGTGGCAAAAGCCAGGGCACCTTTTTGGCTGGGCTTTAAATAGGCCCTACGGCAAACAGCCTAGTACCTACTTATGAACCTATGAACAATCTGACAGATTTGGAGTGCTTTTGCAAGGAAGAGTGAGCAAATATTGCCAAGTATTGATGTACCATGCTGATAGACTCCTACCCAAGAAGACTGAATGTTGTAATTAAATCAAAAGGTGCTTCAACAAAGTATTAGTTTAAGGGTGTGCACACTCATGCAACCAACTTACTATACATTTTTGTGTTTATATTTTTTCCCCTAACAGATTTGTTTGTTTTTCAATTGAATTGCTGACGTTATAGGTCACATTAAAGGTGGGAAAAGTTTTGAAATCATTTATCGTGGTTTTATTTTTTATATCACAAAAAAGTGGCATTTTAACAGGAGTGTGTACACTTTTAATATCCACTGTATATCGGGCTGCAAGGCAAAGAGAAAGATACAGAAGACAGTCAGACACCTTTCATAGGGGATGCCAGTAACCACCTGCTCACCAGTCCACAGGACATCAAAAAGAGATACAATGAGTACTTCGAGTAGCTTCTAATGAAGACAACTACACAGAAGCTGTACTTCCCCAGACACAGCCTACAACGAGAGAAGAGCAGGAGTCCACCATAGAGGAAGTAAGAATGGCTCTGAAGAAAATGAAGTCAGGGAAAGCAGCAGGGCCAGATGAGGTCACAGCTGATATGATTAAGACTGGGTGGCACAGTGGTTAGAGTTGTAACCTCACAGCAAGAGGCTCCCCGGTTTGAATCTCGGCTGGGGTGCCTTCTGTGTGGAGTCTGCATGTCTTCCATGTGTTCGCATGGGTTTCCTCAAAATTCCAAAGACAAGCAGTAGGTGAATTCGACACTCTAAATTGGAGATAGGTGTGATTTTGTAGAGCACTACCATGGCAGGGCTAGCTACCTGGCAGTAAACAGTGGCTCTAGATGATTATCATTATTGAAGTGACCCCACAACCTCATGTGCAAAAATGGGAAAAAAGGGGTGATGGATGGATGAATAGGAGAGAATTTGCTTAGGAGGGTACTCATAGCTATGTGTATCCCAGCTGACTGGAGAATAAGCATACTACTGCCAGTATTCAAGAGTAAAGGGTACATTCACAACTGTGTTTAGTACAGAGCTATATAATTGCTGTCACACTGCATGAAAGTTGTAGACAGGTGATTTATAAATAAATATGCAGTGTAGTAGAAAGTAAGATGGCAGATGAACAGTATGGATTCAGATCAGGACACATGATGACTACTTCAACAGATAATTTGCAAACAAGCATATGCAGGCAATTGCATGGTCAGCATATTTCAGAAGCAAATAAGTACCGGAAAACAAGAATGCAACCATTCAGCTCTAGTGATTGATATATTCTGCCCTAAAATGTTCTGACTAATGCTGTTGTCACTTAGTACCTTGGGTATAAGCAGACATTACAAGCAGGTGGAGGAAGTGAGCCAAAGTGCTCTTTCTTTTTAGAGATGTATAATAAAGTTGTTTTACTCCTGGCTGGTTGCCAAGTTGTGTTTTGAAACTATTGATCATAATAGAGGTTGGAAATAATTGTGAACATAAGTAGTTACACATCCCAGAAGACTGCAAATTTGGCTCAGCTGCACATTGGTAACTCGGCTGTGGCCCTTAGTTGTGTCTCAGACCAGTCATCGTTTACACAGACACACATACGTATACATATATGGATAGATCTCTCCCTATCTCTCTCTCTCTCTCTATATATATATATATATATATATATATATATATATATATATATATGTGTGTGTGTGTGTTTATGTATAAGATGTTGAAATTATTCCATCTGGGTACATCATCTTGAGACAGGACCGCAAAGTAAAAAAAGAGGGGGTGTTGCTATTCTCTATAAAGAAGGGCTACAAATATCTATACTAGATCTTGGCTCCTCTTCTGAAAGCAATGCAGAAATCATTAGCACCAAACTTCAACTTAATCCCAGCAAATCCCTAAATATAATATGTATCTACTTGCCCTCTGGTAACAACATAACCACTCTGGAAGGTATCCTTGCTGAACTTTCCACAAAAATTCCACAAGAGACAATAATTCTTGGAGACTTTAATATAGACTGGAAGGACTGCTCTACTGAATCACCAACCTCTCATATTAACCTTAATGGCTTCTCACAAACAATTAACTCCCCAACCAGAATGAATAAACCCAATAACAAAGAATCCATCCTAGCTAGACTGGATTCTAATAAATAATCACCAACAACTCTATAATGTAGGGACCCTCCCTGATGATGTAAGTGACCATTCTCTCACTTACATAATCAGGCAAAGGTCGAGCTCACAAAACCCAACCATATATAAAACAATAAGAAGCAACATAAACTTTAACCCCAATAACATCCAAGCTGAACTAAAAGAATGTGATTGGTCACCTATAAAATACCTCCCACTTGACGAAGCAACAAACTACTTTAACTCAAAATTCTTAACAATCCTTAACCACCATGCACCAAAGCGTTCCATCAAAATTAAATCTAACCCGCCCCATGGCTTACAAAGAAAACCAGGCAGAAAATTCAACAGAGAAATAAAGTTTGGGCACTATGGAGAACAACTAAAAACCCCGTAGACCAACAACAATTCAGGCAAAAAAGAAATGAGACTAAGAAAGCTATAATCGAAGATAAAAAAAACTTTTACTTCCACCTCCAACAGACCAACCAAAATAATCCACAAAAGTTCTGGGCTAGCATAAACAGACTACTTCAACCAGGCAAATCCACTACACCACCTCCTATAGGATCAAATTCTGACAATCCAAAGCAAACTGCTAATGCTTTTAATACCTTCTTCACTGAGACCATCCAAACACTTGCTAATCAACTAACAGCCAATAGCTCTGCCCTTCCAACCAATACTACTAACTCTCTCTCCCAACTCTAAACCTGCAACCTGTCCCAACATCCCTCACCTGCAACCTCTTAAGTAAACTAAAACTTACTACCCCCTCAGCTGACCAGCTTCCTGCTGAATACCTGCAAAAGGCAGCCAAAGTCATAGCTTATCCTGTATCATTGCTGATAAATAGAACCATACAAGAAAGCACTATTCCCACCATCTGGAAAACCTCCTACATTATCCCCCTACACAAGGGAGGAAACTCCAGAGAATATTCTAACTATCGTCCCATAGCTCTACTTTCCCCATTAGCTAAAATAATGGAAAAGTGCATCCACAGACAGTTACTAGACCACCTACTCCAGAACAATTTACTGGCCAAATCTCAACATGGCTTCAGGCCTTTCCACAGTACAACATCTGCACTCCTATCCTTCACTGACAGCATCAATACAAACCGTAATAACAATCTTCTCTCTTCAGCACTTTTCATCGACCTTTAAAAAGCATTCGACATGGTCAACCACCACTTACTTCTCAATATTCTAAAATCCTTCTCTCTGGACACAAAGACTATAAAATGGTTCCAGTCCTACCTTGATAATAGACAGCAGGCAGTGCTATGGGACAACAACCTCTCATCCCATCTCCCAGTTACCCTAGGTGTTCCTCAGGGCTCTATACTTGGCCCCCTCCTTTTCTCAATATTTATCAATGACCTCAACCTAGCTATTCCTTTAACTAACTGTGTACAATACGCAGATGATTCGACAATAATCTGCTCAGCTAAATCTCAATCCCAACTACAGACTCTACAATGTTCAATAAAACAGAAAATTGGTTTCTACAACGCTGCCTCCTCTTGAACCCCCAAAAAAAACAAACTCTTCCTCTTCACTCCTACCCGTAAATCACTCCCAATGAACTTTTCAGTCTTATCCAATAATGGTACACTCATATCTCCCGATCCAACAACTAAACTTCTAGGGGTAACCATTGATAACAACCTGAACTTTGAAACCCATATCAACAATACCATAAAAACTGTCAACAGGAAACTAGGCTCCCTCTATAGGATAAAACCCTTTCTCTCCCCACTATCCAGAACCACTATTGCCTATTCCCACCTTATCTCCACACTTCTTTATGCTTCTTCCATATATACTAACTTGTCAAAAAATAACCTTAACTAGCTAGCCAACACTTACAATAGCATTGCCAGATTTACTACTGCTTCCTCCTTTAGGACCCATCACTGCCATAATCTGAAACAATTAGGCTAGTTAGAGCTTCTGAATCAGATTCACTTTAAACAACTCACCATTGCGCACAAAACCCATTTTCCAACCTACCAATACCCCAATACTTGCTAGTCTCATTACCCAGTATAAGAACCTTTCAACTTTACGCTCATCTAATAAACTACTCGTATCAACATGTAAATCTAATAACATGGCGGGAGATGCTCTGTTCTCAAATGCAGTTGGAAAGTATTGGAACCAACTCCCCCATGAACTTACATCACTTTCTTCATTTATACTTTTTAAACACAATCTGAAACTCTGTTTTAAAACCCATTGGTTATACCCCTGTACAAATCCAGACTAATCTCATACTATATCCCAAATACCCTCTCTTTTAAGACCTAATTCCTGCTCTATCTGTGTCTTTTTAGATCAAGGCCTATCCTTGACAAAAACGTATCTTATCATAATAGCTATTTTAAATTATCTCTAGTTAAATTCTTCTGCATATAATTCTAAAGCATCCTACCTAAGGCAGGTAACAAGTAAGTGTTTTTTGTATAAACTGTGAAGATTCCTGAACTATTTCAAATTTGTAGTATTTAACTGTATAACAACTAGTACCTGTATGTTAGTAGTCTAGTAATCTCTTGGAGCTTATCTCCCCAGGACTCTACTGAAAATGGACATAAATCCAGTTAGACTATCCCGGTCAACAAATGTAAAATAAATAAAAAAATATATATATATATATATATATATATATATATATATATATATATATATAAATATATATATATATATATATGTGTGTGTGTGTGTGTGTGTGCGTATATAAACACGTGCTGAAAACAACAAACCATAGTAAACTCACCCAACCTAACTATATATACCAACTCCAGCATCACACTACAGTGGGTAAAAGGGCATATATCTCCCCAAGATGGTTAAGTGTTTACCTGCCCTGGGATAATTTCTGTGGTTTGTGCTATTAACTTTCGATATGATCATCTCAAGATACTGAAATTTGACAATTTCAGTATTTCGAGGTTTCAAAGTGAAACCATATATATATATATATTTGCTCATATATGTACATTCCTTTCAACTGCATTGATGTTCCTGTTAAACATTCACTGTGGCATAATTTTACACCTTGTTATATGATGCTAACATTTTGTAAGTACTTTACATCTTAATTACTAGTATGCTTACTGTTAATGCCTAGAAATTTTTCTGTACGTACAATTGTATTTTAATTATGAGTATATTTACTGTTACTGTCTTGGAGCTTTTCTCCTTGAGCCTCCACTGAAAATGGGCTCCCAGCACAGTCGGACACTACCCCATTAATAAATAAATAAATAAAGTAAA